>NW_027138881.1:132803-185972 GCF_035084215.1 Heptranchias perlo | reverse complement strand
TTGTGAGGAGAGACATTATAAACAAGGGCTGAAACAGCCCAATCTCAACATTCAGAACATGAAAAGAAACGGTTGCTTTAATTTGCTGTTTGTGTGAAACGTGAACAGCCTCAGTCTCACAATCGCTTCCAATCGGCTTCCCTGTCCCAATATCCCACTTGAATCGGGGTAATGTGGCAGTGACTTGTGCTGAAATCAATGTCCTCGATCATTCCTCTGAGCAACACACCAGGAATCAGTGTCTCCTGGTCTCCCAATCTCCCGCCAGCTTTGTTCAGCATGTTGGCCAATGCAAAAATTGTACCAAATTTACATTTTCAATTCACTCTTTTAAACAAATTCAGTGATATTTTTAACTATAATTCCATTTAACCCACAATGAACCCAAATATATACACCAGCATCAGCCTTAAAACATTCCCTACAATATTCACATACATTGTGGTATTACTATTTGGTAAAATAATTACAAATTATTTTTAGAAAGGATTCTCACGCTAGCAGATAACACCTCCCATGTGCATACACACCACGTGTACACCTACACCCACCCGCGCGCACAATCCCGCCCGCCCGCCACACACACACAATCCCACGTGCACACACACACACACACAATCCCACGTGCACACACACACACACAATCCCACGTGCACACACACACACACACAATCCCACGTGCACACACACACACACACAATCCCACGTGCACACACACACACACACACAATCCCACGTGCACACACACACACACACAATCCCACGTGCACACACACACAATCCCACGTGCACACACACACACACACAATCCCACGTGCACACACACACAATCCCACGTGCACACACACACACACACAATCCCACGTGCGCACACACAATCCCACATGCGCACACACACACAATCCCACGTGCGCACACACACACAATCCCACGTGCGCACACACACACAATCCCACGTGCGCACACACACACAATCCCACGTGCGCACACACACACAATCCCACGTGCGCGCACACACACAATCTCACGTGCGCGCACACACACAATCTCACGTGCGCACACACAAATCCCACGTGCACACACACACACACAATCCCACGTGCGCGCACACACACAATCTCACGTGCGCGCACACACACAATCTCACGTGCGCACACACAAATCCCACGTGCACACACACACACACAATCCCACGTGCACACACACACACAACCCCACGTGCACACAAACAATCCCACGTGCACACGCACACAATCCCATGTACACACACAATCCCACACGCACACAATCCCACGTGCACGCTCACACAAATACAATCCCACGTGCACACAATCCCACACGCACACAATCCCACACGCACACAATCCCACGTGCGCGCGTGCACACACACAATCCCACGTGCACACACACAATCCCACGTGCACACACATCCTTGAACGCACTACTGAAAATTACTTCTAATTCTGATTGGTTGTTCTGAAAAAGGAATTTATATACAACAGAGGGATTCTCATGTTAATCGATCTAAAAATTATTAAAAGTCTCATCAGTAAAAAGCAGTAAGATTGCTGAGCAGCCCTCCCCCACTGCCTTCCTGAGTTCCCGCATCACAAGATGTGCAAAAACAATGGCTTCTGGCAGAGTGGATGATGTCACATCGACCAATCACGGTAGTCCTTCCTCATCCACATATGTTGAAGGAAACCAGCCAATCTGTGAGTGGGAAAAGAGCCAATCAAGAATCACGAAAAGTAACCACTAGACATGAAACCAAGGAGCCAATCACAACTCAGGGCACAGTGGGTGAACGCATCACTTGGGAGGAGGGGGGTTATTAAAGGGAACAGGGAGTGAGGGGGGGAGAATGGGATTAGACTGGATGGGATATTAAAGGGAACGGGGAGTGAGTGGGGGAGAGTGGGATTAGACTGGATGGGATATTAAAGGGAACGGGGAGTGAGGAGGAGAGTGGGATTAGACTGGATGGGATATTAAAGGGAACGGGGAGTGAGTGGGGGAGAGTGGGATTAGACTGGATGGGATATTAAAGGGAACGGGGAGTGAGTGGGGGAGAGTGGGATTAGACTGGATGGGATATTAAAGGGAACGGGGAGTGAGTGGGGGAGAGTGGGATTAGACTGGATGGGATATTAAAGGGAACGGGGAGTGAGGAGGAGAGTGGGATTAGACTGGGTGGGATATTAAAGGGAACAGGGAGTGAGGAGGAGAGTGGGATTAGACTGGGTGGGATATAATGGGGAGTGAACGGTAGAGTGTTTTTTTATTTCCTTCATGGGATGTGGGCGTCGCTGGCGAGGCCGGCATTTATTGCCCATCCCTAATTGCCCTTGAGAAGGTGGTGGTGAGCCGCCTTCTTGAACCGCTGCAGTCCGTGTGGTGAAGGTTCTCCCACAGTGCTGTTAGGAAGGGAGTTCCAGGATTTTGACCCAGCGACGATGAAGGAACGGCGATATATTTCCAAGTCGGGATGGTGTGTGACTTGGAGGGGAACGTGCAGGTGGTGTTGTTCCCATGTGCCTGCTGCCCTTCTCCTTCTAGGTGATAGAGGTTGTGGGTTTGGGAGGTGCTGTCGAAGAAGCCTTGGCGAGTTGCTGCAGTGCATCCTGTGGATGGTACACACTGCAGCCACAGTGCGCCGGTGGTGAAGGGAGTGAATGTTTAGGGTGGTGGATGGGGTGCCAGTCAAGCGGGCTGCTTTGTCCTGGATGGTGTCGAGCTTCTTGAGTGTTGTTGGAGCTGCACTCATCCAGGCAAGTGGAGAGTATTCCATCACACTCCTGACTTGTGCCTTGTAGATGGTGGAAAGGGTTTGGGGAGTCAGGAGGTGAGTCACTCAGCGCAGAATACCCAGCCTCTGACCTGCTTTTGTAGCCACAGTGTTTATATGGCTGGTCCAGTTAAGTTTCTGGTCAATGGTGACCCCCAGGATGTTGATGGGGGATTCGGTGATGGTAATGCCGTTGAATGTCAATGGGAGGTGGTTAGACTCTCTCTTGTTGGAGATGGTCATTGCCTGGCACTTGTCTGGTACGAATGTTACTTGCCACTTATCAGCCCAAGCCTGGATGTTGTCCAGGTCTTGCTGCATGCGGGCACGGACTGCTTCATTATCTGAGGGGTTGGACTGGTTGGGATATTAAAGGGTACGGGGAGTGAGGGGGAGAGTATGTTTGGACTGGATGGGTTATGTGAGGGGCTTGTTTCTGGGCTGGACTGTTCTCCGATTCCTGTTCTGCTCTGACACTCACTTTGCCGTTTGCTTCACCTTTCCACCATCCCTGGTCCCCCCCGATCTTGCTGTAGATCTTCACCGTGTCTCCTTCCCTCAGTGAGAGCTCGCGCATGTCACGAGCTGCAAACTTATATCGTGCTGTTGCCATGCCAATCGGTCGAGGGTTAAACACTGCCCGAAGACACAAACTAAACTTTAGCAAAGGTGAAGCAGAAAAGGTCAAGACACGACAGAGAAACAATCCAGACCGAATCTCGAAGTGGGATCTTCATGCAAAACCCTGCAGCTCACAGCAACCATTGCTGATGGGTTGAGCTAAAGTTCGTCATGGAACAGAATATTTAAAGAGCTGGCTTTAGGCCCCAAGCAAAATAGCAGAGAGTCAAACAGTTCGGGACATGCGGCGCTGGTTATAACAGCTTGTTCACTGAATCACGCTCTCATTGACCATTACAACAGTGACTACACTTGAAAAAGTACTTCATTGGCTGTAAAGCACTTTGGGACGGCCTGAGGCGGTGAAAGACGCGATAGAAATGCAAGTCTTTCTTTCTTTACTTGTTTTACTTGTAAAGAATCTTACAACACCAGGTTATAATCCAACAATTTTATTTGAAAATCACAAGCTTTCGGAGATTACCTCCTTCGTCAGGTGAATGTGGAAATCCTTGAACGTTTCGCATTTATAGTCAGAGAACAATACCTGGTGATTACAGATAATCTTTCCAACTGCCCGTTATCAAGACAATCAAAGTGTTCAGACAGAGAGGTGTTACCTACAGGACCACCGAATACACAAACGGCCAGAACACAAGACAGAGAGAGAGATGGAGAAACATCCGAAAGCAAGAGAAAGACAGAGAATGACCCATTGTATTAAAAACAGATAACCTTTATTCGCTGGTGGGGTTACGTGTAGCGTGACATGAACCCAAGATCCCGGTTGAGGCCATCCTCATGGGTGCGGAACTTGGCTATCAATTTCTGCTCGACGATTTTGCGTTGTCGTGTGTCTCGAAGGCTGCCTTGGAGAATGCTGACCCGAAGATCGGTGGCTGAATGTCCTTGACTGCTGAAGTGTTCCCCGACTGGGAGGGAACCCTCCTATCTGGCGATTGTTGCGCGGTGTCCGTTCATCCGTTGTCGCAGTATCTGCATGGTCTCGCCAATGTACCATGCTCCGGGGCATCCTTTCCTGCAACGTATGAGGTAGACAATGTTTGCCGAGTCACAGGAGTATGAACCATGTACCTGGTGGGTGGTGTCCTCTCGTGTGATGGTGGTATCCGTGTCGATGATCTGGCATGTCTTGCAGAGGTTGCCATGGCAGGGTTGTGTGGTGTCGTGGACGCTGTTCTCTTGAAAGCTAGGTAATTTGCTGCGAACAATGGTCTGTTTGAGGTTGGGTGGCTGTTTAAAGGCGAGTAGTGGAGGCGTGGGGATGGCCTTAGCGAGGTGTTCGTCGTCATTGATGACATGTTGAAGGCTGCGGAGAACATGGCGTAGTTTCTCCGCTCCGGGGAACATGGTTCATACTCCTGTGACTCGGCAAACGTTGTCTACCTCATACGTTGCAGGAAAGGATGCCCCGGAGCATGGTACGTTGGCGAGACCATGCAGACACTGTGACAACGGATGAACGGACACCGCGCAACAATCGCCAAACAGGAAGGTTCCCTCCCAGTCGGGGAACACTTCAGCAGTCAAGGACATTCAGCCACCGATCTTCGGGTAAGGGTTCTACAAGGCGGCCTTTGAGACACACGACAACGCAAAATCGTCGAGCAGAAATTGATAGCCAAGTTCCACACCCATGAGGACGGCCTCAACCGGGATCTTGGGTTCATGTCACGCTACACGTAACCCCACCAGCGAATAAAGGTTATCTGTTTTTAATACAACGGGTCATTCTCTGTCTTTCTCTTCCTTTCGGATGTTTCTCCCTCTCTCTCTCTGTCTTGTGCTCTGGCTGTTTGTGTATTCGGTGGTCCTGTAGGTAACACCTCTCTGTCTGAACACTTTGATTGCCTTGACAACGGGCAGTTGGAATGATTATCTGTAATCACCAGGTATTGTTCTCTGAATATAAATGAAAAACGTTCAAGGATTTCCACACTCACCTGACGAAGGAGGTAATCTCCGAAAGCTTGTGATTTTCAAATAAAATTGTTGGACTATAACCTGGTGTTGTAAGATTCTTTACATTTGTCAACCCCAGTCCATCACCGGCATCTCCACATCATTTCTTTACTTGGTCAAACAGACAAAATTAAAGGTTCTTTATCTGAATGCACACAGCATTCGTAATAAGATAGATGAATTGACGGCACAAATAGAAACAAATGGGTATGATCTCGTGGCCATTACAGAGACGTGGTTGCAAGGTGACCAAGGTTGGGAGCTAAATATCCAGGGTTATTTAACATTTTGGAAGGATAGGAAAAAAGGTAAAGGTGGTGGGGTAGCTCTGTTAATAAAGGATGAAATTGGTATAATAGTGAGAAATGATCTTGGCTCAGAAGATCAAGATGTCGAATCAATTTGGGTGGAGGTAAGAAATAGCAAGGGAAAGAAATCACTGGTGGGAGTAGTATATAGGCCCCCTAACAGTAGCTACACTGTAGGGCAAAATATAAATCAGGAAATAAGGGGGGCTTGTAAAAAAGGTAATGCAATAATCATGGGCGATTTTAACTTTCACATAGACTGGACAAATCAAATTGGCAAAAATAGCCCTGAGGAGGAGTTCATAGAGTGTATTAGGGACTGTTTCTTAGACCAATACGTCAGGGAACCAACCAGGGAACAGGCCATTTTGGATCTGGTAATGGGTAACGAATCAGGATTAATTAATGATCTCAACGTAAAGGATCCCTTGAAGCAGTGATCATAACATGATAGAATTTCACATCCAGTTTGAGAGCGAGGATCTTGTGTCTGAAACTACTGTATTAAACTTAAATAAGGGCAATTATAAAGGAATGAGGGTGGAATTGGCTAAAGTGGACTGGGTAAACAGATTAGATGGGATGATGGTGGATAAGCAGTGGCAAACATTTAAAAAGATATTTTATGACTCGCAACAAAAATATATCCCTGTGAGGAGGAAAGACTCCACAAAAAGGGTGAACCAACCATGGCTAACTAAGGAAGTCAAGGATGGTATCAGGTTAAAAGAAAAAGCATACAACATGGCAAAGATTACTGGTAAGCCCGAAGATTGGGAAAACTTTAAAAACCAGCAAAGGATGACTAAAAGAATAATAAAGAGGGAGAAAATAAATTATGAGAGTAAACTAGCAAGAAATATAAAAACTGACAGTAAAAGCTTCGACAAGTATATAAAAAGGAAGAGGGTAGCTGAAGTAAACATTGGTCCCTTAGAGAATGATACTGGGGAAATAATAATGGAAAACAAGGAAATGGCAGAGGAATTGAACAGATATTTTGTATCTGTCTTCACAGTAGAAGACACTAATAATGTACCAATAATAGTAGAAAATCAAGAGGCAAAGGGGAGGGAGGAACTAAAAACAATCACTATCACTAGAGAAAAAGTACTAGGTAAACTAATGGGTCTAAAGGCTGACAAGTCCCCTGGACCTGATGGCTTGCATCCGAGGGTCTTAAAGGAAGTGGCTACAGAGATAGTGGGTGCATTGGTTGTAATCTTCCAGAATTCACTAGATTCTGGTAAGGTCCCAGCGGATTGGAAAACCGCAAACGTAACACCCCTATTCAAGAAGGGAGTGAGACAGAAAGCAGGTAACTATAGACCAGTTAGCCTAACATCTGTCATTGGGAAAATGCTAGAATCCATTATTAAGGAAGTAGTAGCAGGACATTTGGAGACTCATAATACAATCAAGGAGAGTCAACATGGTTTTATGAAGGGGAAATCCTGTCTGACAAATTTATTAGAGTTCTTTGAAGAAGTAACAGGCAGGGTGGATAAAGGGGAACCAATGGATGCAGTATATTTGGATTTTCAAAAGGCATTCGATAAGGTACCACATAAAAGGTTACTGCACAAGATAAGAGCTCATGGTGTTGGGTGTAATATACTGGCATGGATAGAGGATTGGCTAACGAACAGAAAACAAAGAGTCGGGATAAAAGGGTCATTTTCGAAATGGCAATCTGTAACTAGTGGGGTGCCGCAGGGCTCAGTGCTGGGGCCTCAACTATTTACAATATATATCAATGACTTGGATGAAGGAACAGAGTGTCTTGTGGCCAAATTTGCTGATGATACAAAGATAGTTGGAAAAGTAAGTTGAGATGGGAACATAAAGTGTCTGCAAAGGGATATTGACAGGTTAAGCAAATGGGCAAAAATTTGGCAGATGGAATATGTGGGAAAATGTGAAGTCTCCACTTTGGGAGGAAAAATAAAAAAGCAAAATATTATCTGAATGGAGAAATATTACAAAATGCTGCGGTACAGAGGGATCTGGGTGTCCTCGTACATGAAACACAAAAAGTCAACATACAGGTGCAGCAGGTAATCGGGAAGGCAAACGGAATATTGGCCTTTATTTCTAGGGGGATGGAGTATAAAAGCAGGGAAGTCATGCTCCAACTGTACAGGGTGCTGGTGAGACCACACCTGGAGTACTGCGTACAGTTCTGGTGCCCTTATTTAAGGAAGGACATACTTGCATTGGAGGCAGTTCAGAGAAGGTTCACTCGGTTGATTCCGGGTATGGAAGGGTTGTCTTATGAGGAAAGATTGAACAGGTTGGGTCTATACTCATTGGAGTTTAGAAGAATGAGAGGAGATCTTATTGAAACATACAAGATTCTGAGGGGACTCGATAGGGTCGATGCTGAGAGGATGTTACCCCTCATGGGGGAATCTAAAACTAGGGGGCATAGTCTCAGAATAAGGGGTCACCCGTTTAAGACAGAAATGAGGAGGAATTTCTTCTCCCAGAGGGTCGTGAATCTTTGGAATTCTTTACCCCAAAAAGCTGTGGAGGCTGAGTCATTGAATACATTCAAGGCCGAGTTAGACAAACTTTTGATCAGCAAGGGAGTCAAAGGATATGGGGAAAGGGCGGGAAAGTGGAGTTGAGGTAAAAATCAGATCAGTCATGATCTCATTAAATGGCGGAGCAGGCTCGAGGGGCCAAATGGCCTACTCCTGCTCCTATCTCTTATGGTCACCAATATTCACAGAGCAGTTACAAGTGGGGTCTGAGAGCGAATCACCTCCCTCACATGGAACTACATTTCTCTCAACCCTACGCCATGGGTTTTGGTTTTGTGTTGCAGGAATCTTCATCCCAGACCCCGGCACCTGGTCTGAGGTTTTAAGTTGCTGATGATGTGTGAAGCTTGAAACTGAGCTGGTCTGTGGGGCTTTAGCAGCAAGTCAGAGCAAAAGGAGAATGCAGTAAAGGAGCTGTACCTGACCAGAAAGGAGCGGAGTTCTGAGACGCAACACTGAAGCCCTGAGGACTAAGAAAAGAAAAGTTGTAGGAAGAGGAGGAGGCTGCAGAAGGTTAGAAAGAGAGGGAGGAACAGTCAGTCCATTGGAATGGTCAGAGCATGAACAAGAAATAAGAAATACTTAAGCAGGAGAATCAATTGGAGCAGCTTTAAAACAAAGAAAAAGCAATAACAATTTTCAGAAAATAAAACTCTTTCAACAAAATAGATGCACCTAAATTTGTGTAAAATGGCTCGTCCACGACAGAACAGTCACAGGACTTCAAAATAATTCACAGCCTCACAGTGAAGAGCTACAGAGGCTGCACCAGCCGCATACAGGGGTACAGAACCCACACTGATCCCTCGAGGCAGCATGGCATCTGCACCAGCTGCACGATAACTAGGGGGCATAGTCTCAGGATAAGGGGTCGGCCAATTAGGACTGAGATGAGGAAAATTTCTTCACTCAGAGGGTAGCGAATCTTTGGGATTCTCTAACCCAGAGAGCTGTGGATGCTCAATTGTTGAATATATTCAAGATCGATAGATTTTTGGACTCTAGGGGAATCAAGGGATATGGGGGTCAGGCTGGAAAGTTGAGGTTGAAGATCAGCCATGATCTGATTGAATGGCGGAGCAGGCTCGAGGGGCCGTATGGCCGACTCCTGCTCCTATTTCTTATGTTCTGATAAGGTATCGAACCAGCCCAGCTGCTCGAGGAGCGTGTTAGACCCGTGCTAACTCTGTGAGCGGGTAATGAACTTGCACCATCCTCATGAGGGGTATTGGACCTACACCAGCTGACAATGGGACATCAAACTGGCACAACTGATTGGCAAACTGGGCAGCGAGCCAGGGTTTGCACCCAATCAGTTTGGCACCGAATCCAATTTTCAGAATCACCCAGCAGTGTGCAGCTGACTGTATTAACGTCAGCCGTTGATGATGCTGCCACAATTGGACAGCTCTTTCAAAGGGCCGGCACAGGGATGATGGGCCGAATGGCCTCTTTCTGTGCTGTAAGATTCTATGAATCTTTGAATTTCCCAGGGTTTCTAGCGTTCTAACTCAGTCAGTCACTGCCCTGTAAAATGCCCCTTCAGGCCTCTAGGGCGAGCTGTTTAAGGAAACCTACCCAACCAACAGTGGCAGCATTTGAGGCCATTCCGAAAACCATTTAGTTGGTCAGAAGCCTTTGTGCCAAGGGTTCTTGCGCGGTATTTTCTGGTCCATCCAAAAGATTGAGACAATGGGAGTTCCCCCTTTACTCATGTGTTTTGGAGGAAGAGCAATGAACAGGTGGGCAGGTCAGGCTCACCAGAGGGAGATGGTGCCCACTAACTCCCCCCTCATATTTACAGGTAGAGGGGGACCTACAGGGCAATAACCAGGCAGAATGGGCTACACAGGCAGCAATCCAGGTGTGTGTCAGCTAAAAGGACACCCATAGGGCTGGCAATGCCCGTGGCAGCAATGGCAAGGTGTAATGGGGATGGTGCCCTAGAGTGACAAACGGCCATGGTCGTCCCAGTCACGTCTCCCCCATTCCTCAGCTGTCACACACTGGGTGGGTGTCTTGTGTTGCACCAACACTTGTCCCAAGACACGGTTTCCTGCCTCCACACTTTCTGTGCCAGGCTCTGTGTTCTGTGCCAGGCTCTGTGTTACCCAAAGCCTAAATACACATTAAATTATGAGCATCCTTTGTGGGGGGTATACCCCCTTCCCCACCCTGGATTCTATCACATTGGGTCTCCGTGCTCCACCCACCCAACCTACTCACACACCATGAAATCCCTCGTCAACACTCGCCCCACTTACCCCCTTGCCTACCCCTTCACTTACCCCCTACCCCCTCACTTACCCCCTCGCCTACCCCTTCACTTATCCCCTACCCCCTCACTTATAGCCTACCCACTCACCTACCCCCAACTTAGCACCTCACCTATCCCCTCACTTACCCCCTCACTTGTCCCCAACTACCCCCTCACCTGCCCCTTCACTTACCCACTCACCTACCCCTACCCCCTCACCTGACCCCTCTTAACCCCTCACCTACCCTCTGCCTCCTCACTTATCCCTCACCTACCTACTTACCCCTTGCCCCCTCACCTACCCTTACCCCCTCACCTATCCCATCCACCGATACTACTTACCCCTTCCCGTTATTTACCCCCGTTCACTAGTGATGACCATGAGAGGGGCTGGGTTACCTGGGGCCCTTGAGTTAGATCGCTGTATGTTTCTCTCTCGCTGTTTGTATGGGTAACGTAACGCTGTATCCAGCTGCTTGAAGCTCTCTTTCAGTGAGTGTGTCTGGTAATATTCGACCAGCTCCTACAATTAAAGAATTTACACCCATCATTACTTAGTAACCTGACTCTACATGGAGAAGTTAACAGAAACCCAGTGGGAGCTCGACTCATTCCTCGGCTCACATTTCGCCCGGTTTCACACGTCCACGCTCTGGGAATGGACTCGGGTGACGAAAGGCTCCTTTTAATTGGTGAACTTTTCCCTGACCCACAAGATGGAGTTTGGTATCATCCCGAACACAGCAGGGTAACAGAAAACTGGCCGAGAACCAGTGATACCTAGGTAGCATCTCCGAGTTCAAGGGCCAACCAGGGTGGGATCAGAGCATCGACTCGGAATGTGTCCTGCTCTAATTAATGGCTCCCCAATGGGATCTTAGATCTCTACCCAAGACCCCACTGAGCCCCAATGGGATCCCAGAACTCGACCCTAACAGGGTATCTAACACATACAGCAAGAAGAACCAGATTGCAGCCCTGATCTGTGCTGCTGGTCTATGTGGAGGCAGGAGCTGGGACCATCCAAATATCCCCCACTCCCCGGGTTCCTACTCCCAATCATTATCCAGTGACTCCTGCTGGAAAATGCTCGTATTTGCATATCAACTAAGGACAACACCAAACTATATGGTGATGCCCGAATGGTGGAATAGCCTGGTAACATACTCTGGGCACAGCTGTGCAGAAAGGTCACTCAGAGGAGGTAACAGACACCTGAAGAACACATCGAACACTGTCAGGAAATGGGGAGACATACCAGGAGACTCTCAAATTTCTTGGCCTCGGTGATGTGAATCCAATTGTCCTTCTCAACAACTTTAATGTGTTTCACCTCATCGTTAAACCTGAGGAGAGGCCATCATTGGAGGGATTGAGCATTGCAAAAACAAACAATATAAACATCAAATATCAAATATTAACATCAAATACTAACGGGATAAAATTCACAAATCAAATTATACATCGGGCTGAGAGAGTAAGTAATGGTCTAGCCCATCCCAGACCAGGACCCATCCCTGACCAGCACAGGTCCCAAATCAGACCAGGCCAGGACCCAGATCAGACACTGTTAACAGGCAATGAATGGACAAAACCCAGAAATAATGATAATTGCTCAGTCAAGTCAAAGTGGACTAAATGCTTCAATGCTGCGAAATCCTCACTAATCATATTCACAGTGACAGCATCACCCTCACCTCACCCTCGCCTCACGCCTCGCACCTCACCCTCACCCTCACCCTCACCCTCACCCCTCGCACCTCACCCTCACCCTCACCCCTCGCACCTCACCCTCGCCTCACGCCTCGCACCTCACCCTCGCCTCACCTCACCCTCACCCTCACCTCACGCCTCGCACCTCACCCTCACCTCACCCTCACCCCTCGCACCTCACCCTCGCCTCACGCCTCGCACCTCACCCTCACCTCACCCTCACCTCACCCCTCGCACCTCACCCTCACCCTCGCCTCACGCCTCGCACCTCACCCTCGCCTCACCTCACCCTCACCTCACCCCTCGCACCTCACCCTCACCTCACCCTCACCTCAACCTCACCCTCACCCCTCGCACCTCACCCTCACCCCTCGCACCTCACCCTCGCCTCACGCCTCGCACCCGCCTCACCTCACCCTCACCCTCACCTCACCCCTCGCACCTCACCCTCACCTCACCCTCGCCTCACCTCACCCTCACCCTCACCTCACCCCTCGCACCTCACCCTCACCGTCACCTCACCCCTCGCACCTCACCCTCACCCTCACCCCTCACCCTCACCCTCACCTCACCCTCACCTCACCGCTGGCACCTCACCCTCACCCTCACCCCTCGCACCTCACCCTCACCCTCACCTCACCCTCACCTCACCCCTCGCACCTCACCCTCACCTCACCCCTCGCACCTCACCCTCACCCTCACCTCACCCTCACCTCACCCCTCGCACCTCACCCTCACCTCACCCCTCGCACCTCACCCTCACCTTACCCTCACCGTCACCTCACCCTCACCGCTCGCACCTCACCTCACCCTCACCCCTCACCTCACCCCTCGCACCTCACCCTCACCCTCACCGCTCGCACCTCACCCTCACCTCACCGCTCGCACCTCACCCTCACCCTCACCCCTCGCACCTCACCCTCACCCTCACCGCTCGCACCTCACCCTCACCCTCACCGCTCGCACCTCACCCTCACCCCTCGCACCTCACCCTCACCGCTCGCACCTCACCCTCACCTCACTCTCACCCTCACCCCTCGCACCTCACCTCACTCTCACCCTCACCACTCGCACCTCACCCTCACCTCACTCTCACCCTCACCCCTCGCACCTCACCCTCACCACTCGCACCTCACCCTCACCTCACCACTCGCACCTCACCCTCACCCTCACCGCTCGCACCTCACCCTCACCCTCACCCCTCGCATCTCACCCTCACCACTCGCACCTCACCCTCACCTCACCCCTCGCACCTCACCCTCACCCTCACCGCTCGCACCTCACCCTCACCGCTCGCACCTCACCCTCACCCTCACCCCTCACCCTCACCACTCGCACCTCACCCTCACCCTCACCGCTCGCACCTCACCCTCACCCTCACCCCTCGCACCTCACCCTCACCCCTCGCACCTCACCCTCGCCTCACGCCTCTCACCTCACCCTCGCCTCACCTCACCCTCACCCTCAGCTCACGCCTCGCACCTCACCCTCACCTCACCCTCACCCTCACCCTCACCCCTCGCACCTCACCCTCGCCTCACGCCTCACGCCTCGCACCTCACCCTCACCTCACCCTCACCTCACCCCTCGCACCTCACCCTCACCCTCGCCTCACGCCTCGCACCTCACCCTCGCCTCACCTCACCCTCACCCTCACCTCACCACTCGCACCTCACCCTCACCTCACCCTCACCCTCACCCCTCGCACCTCACCCTCACCCTCACCCCTCGCACCTCACCCTCGCCTCACGCCTCACGCCTCGCACCTCACCCTCGCCTCACCTCACCCTCACCCTCACCTCACCCCTCGCACCTCACCCTCACCTCACCCTCGCCTCACCTCACCCTCACCCTCACCTCACCCCTCGCACCTCACCCTCACCGTCACCTCACCCCTCGCACCTCACCCTCACCCCTCACCCTCACCCTCACCTCACCCTCACCTCACCGCTGGCACCTCACCCTCACCCTCACCCCTCGCACCTCACCCTCACCTCACCCTCACCTCACCCCTCGCACCTCACCCTCACCTCACCCTCACCTCACCCCTCGCACCTCACCCTCACCCTCACCTCACCCTCACCTCACCCCTCGCACCTCACCCTCACCTCACCCCTCGCACCTCACCCTCACCTTACCCTCACCGTCACCTCACCCTCACCGCTCGCACCTCACCTCACCCTCACCCTCACCCCTCACCTCACCCCTCGCACCTCACCCTCACCCTCACCGCTCGCACCTCACCCTCACCTCACCGCTCGCACCTCACCCTCACCCTCACCCCTCGCACCTCACCCTCACCCTCACCGCTCGCACCTCACCCTCACCCTCACCGCTCGCACCTCACCCTCACCCCTCGCACCTCACCCTCACCCTCACCGCTCGCACCTCACCCTCACCCCTCGCACCTCACCCTCACCGCTCGCACCTCACCCTCACCTCACTCTCACCCTCACCCGTCGCACCTCACCTCACTCTCACCCTCACCACTCGCACCTCACCCTCACCTCACTCTCACCCTCACCCCTCGCACCTCACCCTCACCACTCGCACCTCACCCTCACCTCACCACTCGCACCTCACCCTCACCCTCACCGCTCGCACCTCACCCTCACCCTCACCCCTCGCATCTCACCCTCACCCTCACCACTCGCACCTCACCCTCACCTCACCCCTCGCACCTCACCCTCACCCTCACCGCTCGCACCTCACCCTCACCGCTCGCACCTCACCCTCACCCTCACCCCTCACCCTCACCCTCACCACTCGCACCTCACCCTCACCCTCACCGCTCGCACCTCACCCTCACCCTCACCACTCGCACCTCACCCTCACCTCACCGCTCGCACCTCACCCTCACCCTCACCCCTCACCCTCACCCTCACCACTCGCACCTCACCCTCACCCTCACCGCTCGCACCTCACCCTCACCGCTCGCACCTCACCATCACCACTCGCACCTCACCCTCACCTCACTGCTCGCACCTCACCCTCACCCCTCACCCTCACCCTCACCCTCACCACTCGCACCTCACCCTCACCCTCACCCCTCGCACCTCACCCTCACCCTCACCCCTCGCACCTCACCCTCACCCTCACCGCTCGCACCTCACCCTCGCCCTCACCGCTCGCACCTCACCCTCACCCTCACCGCTCGCACCTCACCCTCACCCTCACCGCTCGCACCTCACCCTCACCCTCACCCTCACCGCTCGCACCTCACCCTCACCCTCACCACTCGCACCTCACCCTCACCCTCACCCCTCGCACCTCACCCTCACCCCTCGCACCTCACCCTCACCTTACCCTCACCGTCACCTCACCCTCACCGCTCGCACCTCACCCTCGCCCTCACCGCTCGCACCTCACCCTCACCCTCACCGCTCGCACCTCACCCTCGCCCTCACCGCTCGCACCTCACCCTCACCCTCACCGCTCGCACCTCACCCTCACCCTCACCCTCACCGCTCGCACCTCACCCTCACCCTCACCCCTCGCACCTCACCCTCACCGCTCGCACCTCACCCTCACCTCACCGCTCGCACCTCACCCTCACCTCACTCTCACCCTCACGCCTCGCACCTCACCCTCACCACTCGCACCTCACCCTCACCGCTCGCACCTCACCCTCACCCTCACCCCTCGCACCTCACCCTCACCCTCACCCTCACCACTCGCACCTCACCCTCACCTCACCCCTCGCACCTCACCCTCACCCTCACCGCTCGCACCTCACCCTCACCGCTCGCACCTCACCCTCACCCCTCACCCTCACCCTCACCACTCGCACCTCACCCTCACCCTCACCCCTCGCACCTCACCCTCACCCTCACCGCTCGCACCTCACCCTCACCCTCACCGCTCGCACCTCACCCTCACCCTCACCCCTCACCCCTCACCCTCACCCTCACCCCTCGCACCTCACCCTCACCCTCACCACTCGCACCTCACCCTCACCCCTCACCCTCACCACTCGCACCTCACCATCACCACTCGCACCCTCACCCTCACCCCTCGCACCTCACCCTCACCCCTCACCCTCACCACTCGCACCTCACCCTCACCCTCACCGCTCGCACCTCACCCTCACCCCTCACCCTCACCCTTAGCCCTCGCACCTCACCCTCACCGCTCGCACCTCACCCTCACCCCTCGCACCTCACCCTCACCCTCACCGCTCGCACCTCACCCTCACCGCTTGCACCTCACCCTCACCCTCACCCCTCGCACCTCACCCCTCGCACCTCACCCTCACCCCTCGCACCTCACCCTCACCGCTCGCACCTCACCCTCACCCTCACCCCTCACCCTCACCCTCACCCCTCACCCTCACCCTCACCGCTCGCACCTCATCACTCACACCTCATGAAGGTCTGAGCAGTTCTGACCATCAGTACAGTCCTGCTGGTACGCAGCTCCATGCAGACTCCGTGTCCACATAACTTCACAAAAACACAATGTACTCATTGCCAACCTGATACTAATTGCAAATCTTTCAGCCTCCGCGGTCCGCTCGCGGATCAGGTACGTCCCACTCGTGTGCGACTTTAGAAGGTTGTCCGCCTGTCCTCGCTCCAGATTACCCGCAAACCTAGAGAGAAAAAAGCAATGTTGGAAAGTGGAACAAGTGATCCGTTCCTGTAAAATACACAGAGACTCTACTCCGTTACCCTGTACCTGCCCTGGGAGTGTTTGATGGGACAGTGTCGAGGGAGCTTTACTCTGTATCTAACCCTGTACCTGCCCCTGGGAGTGTTTGATGGGACAGTGTAGAGGGAGCTTTACTCTGTATCTAACCCTGTCCCTGACCCTGGGAGTGTTTGATGGGACAGTGTAGAGGGAGCTTTACTCTGTATCTAACCCTGTACCTGCCCTGGGAGTGTTTGATGGGACAGGGTAGAGGGAGCTTTACTCTGTATCTAACCCTGTACCTGCCCTGGGAGTGTTTGATGGGACAGTGTAGAGGGAGCTTTACTCTGTATCTAACCCGTGCTGTACCTGCCCTGGGAGTGTTTGATGGGACAGTGTAGAGGGAGCTTTACTTTGCAGTTTGTTTTAATCTTTTATAGCTGCCCTTCTCACATTATTTAAGCTCCCTACTTTGAGGAGAGGCTGTGAAGTCAGACTCCCCGAAGAATCATGACCTGCAGTGTGTTATGTACTGGCTGCTATTATCAGTTGCTGACCTGACTTACCAGGGGTACGTGCTGTAGTCGGGCTCTCTCGGAGGTGGTTTAATAAAATGCTGAAAAGGAAAAATTAAAACCAATTATTCCTTTTGCTGAATATTTGATAAGTGAGAGGTTTCAACAACAAAACCTGGGAACACACCCAGCCTGTCGGAGCTGGGAATCTGCAGCATAAAACTCTCAATAGTTCCACTCGGTACAAATAACACCGATGCAGTGCAAGGAGTACTCGGACTTGGTGTCACAACACAGCATTGGGCCAAAGGTCATTCTCCAACACTGAACTGAACGGAATCTGACTTCACGCCCCAGAACACTTTGGCACATCAGCCTGTAACCCAGCCTTAACGGGGGAAGTCAGTCAATGGCCAATAGACCCAGTGAGATACTGAGTCCACAGACTAGGGGTGAATCGATTTTCCTCACCGTGTTGGCTGACTTTGACAAGGATGTCTCTACAAAGGCCCGACAATTATCCTTACTGCCCCATGCCTAGTGACAGGGAAATAAATCAGTCGTTGTTCCTGCTCCTGAGGTCCATCGAGGAGCTCCTGCTGGAAGGTGCGTGTGTGGAGATGTCAGTTGGGGACTGGAATGGCTTTGTCTGTGATGCCGTCCAGGGTAGAATAGGCTGATGACGCTCATTATCCTCACACATGAAGAACGGCCACTTGGGCAAAGTATCAGAGGACATCCAGTGCCCGTGGGACCCGTACCCCAGTGAGAGTCAGTGCCCGTGGGACCCGTACCCCAGTGAGAGTCAGTGTCTGTGGGACCCGTACCCCAGTGAGAGTCAGTGTCTGTGGGACCCGTACCCCAGTGAGAGTCGGTGTCTGTGGAACCCGTACCCCAGTGAGAGTCAGTGTCTGTGGGACCCGTACCCCAGTGAGAGTCAGTGTCTGTGGGACCCGTACCCCAGTGAGAGTCAGTGTCTGTGGGACCCGTACCCCAGTGAGAGTCAGTGTCTGTGGGACCCGTACCCCAGTGAGAGTCAGTGTCCGTGGGACCCGTACCCCAGTGAGAGTCAGTGTCTGTGGAACCCATACCCCAGTGAGAGTCAGTGTCTGTGGGACCCGTACCCCAGTGAGAGTCAGTGTCTGTGGAACCCGTACCCCAGTGAGAGTCAGTGTCTGTGGGACCCGTACCCCAGTGAGAGTCAGTGTCTGTGGGACCCGTACCCCAGTGAGAGTCAGTGTCCGTGGGACCCGTACCCCAGTGAGAGTCAGTGTCTGTGGGACCCGTACCCCAGTGAGAGTCAGTGTCTGTGGGACCCGTACCCCAGTGAGAGTCAGTGTCTGTGGGACCCGTACCCCAGTGAGAGTCAGTGTCTGTGGGACCCGTACCCCAGTGAGAGTCGGTGTCTGTGGGACCCGTACCCCAGTGAGAGTCAGTGTCTGTGGGACCCGTACCCCAGTGAGAGTCAGGATTGGACAGCCTCAGAGTGACTGGTGATATAGCACAAGACTGGGTTTGCTTCGTTAATGCTGCATCAAGTGGCAGGACACAGTCAGTGTTGAATCCACTATCGCTCTCTGACCTCCGGTCTCTCCTCTAACTCCTCCCGATACATTGTCAGCATGTTGTCCGTTTTTCTATCCAATGTGTACGATCGTGCAGCTTTCTCTATTGAATTCCATTTGCCACAGTTCTGTCAATTTGCAAATATTGTCTGGGCCCTTCTCTAAATCCTTGGCTGCTTCATTAGATTGTACTCTTCCCCCCTGCCCCCCCCAGTATCACCCATGTATCGGACCAGTTTACACCATAATGCTGAATCCAGCTTCTTTATGTAGAGGAGGGAAGGGGAAAGGCAGCAGGTCCTGAGGGAGTGCAGCGGAGTCGTGGGGCTGGAGGCTGGACCCACACAGGGTCAAGGGGACAGTACACAAGGTTCGAAGCTTTATCAAACTTACTCTGCTGTCCACCGGACAAGGCTTCACAGAAGAGCTCGGGAAACAACCAGACCGTTTGGTTTGAATTACCCTCCCCTGGAACAGGCACAGACAGACACAGATTGTTATATTGTAGTTTGGTATCAATCAGTGGAGCCTGGTTACAAGGGCACCTCGCAGGCTCACCAGACACACCGTAGACATCCCACAGACACCCAGACATCCCACAGACACTCCTCACACGCACACTCTATTCAGGCCCCCCACTGCCAGTCCAGCCTCATCATACAACCGCTCCCCCGTTCACCCCTGACCTGACACATTGCCCCCCTCCCCCATTCACCCCTGACCTGACACTTTGCCCCTTCCCCCATTCACCCCTGACCTGACACATTGCCCCCCTCCCCCATTCACCCCCTGACCTGACACATTGCCCCCCTCCCCCATTCACCCCTGACCTGACACATTGCCCCCCTCCCCCATTCACCCCTGACCTGACACTTTGCCCCTTCCCCCATTCACCCCTGACCTGACACATTGCCCCCCTCCCCCATTCACCCCCTGACCTGACACATTGCCCCCTCCCCCATTCACCCCTGACCTGACACTTTGCCCCCCTCCCCCGTTCACCCCTGACCTGACACATTGCCCCCCTCCCCCATTCACCCCTGACCTGACACTTTGCCCCTTCCCCCATTCACCCCTGACCTGACACATTGCCCCCCTCCCCCATTCACCCCCTGACCTGACACATTGCCCCCTCCCCCATTCACCCCCTGACCTGACACATTGCCCCCCTCCCCCATTCACCCCCTGACCTGACACATTGCCCCCTCCCCCATTCACCCCTGACCTGACACATTGCCCCCCTCCCCCATTCACCCCTGACCTGACACATTGCCCCCCTCCCCCATTCACCCCTGACCTGACACATTGCCCCCTCCCCCATTCACCCCTGACCTGACACATTGCCCCCTCCCCCATTCACCCCTGACCTGACACATTGCCCCCCTCCCCCATTCACCCCTGACCTGACACATTGCCCCCCTCCCCCATTCACCCCTGACCTGACACTTTGCCCCCTCCCCCTCTGATACTACAATTTAGCAAGAGGGATATGGAGTCAGGGGTTAAAATGAAATGGACCCGTTATAAACAGGATAAGACTGAAGTGAAGTTTAGACAAAAAATCATGAGAAAAGGAGTAATGTTTAAAAATATTTAAAATGCATGGATTGCAGAGTGTGGGAAATAAACTGGGGGAGAGAGAGAACTGGGACCAATTATTTTACTTAATATTTAATTATATTTCCAGAAATCTGGCTGCAAACTGGACTGGAATGGAAATTAAACAAATTGGGATATATTTAGCAGGGATAGAAAAGATAAGAAAGGAGGTGAAAGGGCAATATTAGTTACGGAGGGAGTTTTTGCTGTCGGGAGGGAGATGCAGGCAGGGAGGGGGCACAGGCAGAGATAGGGGTGTACTACAGGCCTCCAAATTATAGAAAGGAAATGGAGGAGGAAACCTGCAGTCAGATTAGAGCAGGAATAACAAAACAATCCTTCTGGGAGCATTTAATTATCCACTTATCGATTAGGACAGAGAGGGAGTAAATGGAGAAATGGGAGTGGAATTCGTGCGATGTGAACAGGGCTGCCTCCACAAGCAGGGTGTGAATCGGGTTATGGGGCAGAGGTGTTGCTGCAGCAACTTGCATTTCTACAATTCCTTTAACGTTGAAACATGTCCCAAGACGCTCCACAGGAGCTTATAAACTTGACATTGAACCAAAGAGAAACTGGCCCACAGGACCGTAGCGGAACAGTGAGATGTTTTTAATAAGAGATTGCAAAGGTACAGATTAAGGATATTCATTAAAAAAGGAAACTACCAGTAGTTTTAGGATGTCAGAGTTGAATAAAGAGATTAGAAACCAATTACGGACATTAATTACATGGAATGTACAGCATCGAGACAGGCCCAACTGGTCTGTGCACCACACGATTTGGTTATCAGATTCCAGGGGCATTGGCCCGAATTATTGATTCACAACAGGGACTGAGAGTCCTGGTGGGTGGGAAGCTGACCGAGGACACAGTCCTGCATCTTCCTTCAGCATCGACTCGGCCCTAGCCCCGGTTAACCTTGTGCTGGATAAGATGTCGATAAGACGTGTATCAGGACTCTGAGTCAAGCTGTGGGTGGGGCCGGACGCCTCTCTCAGACCCAGCCAGTCAGCCTCTGTGCCGTGAGACCGTGTTGGTGTAGCTGAGCTGGCCGGGGTCAAGCCGAGCCGGACAGAGACCGGGGTGGGGGGGAGGGGGTTTCAATAGGTCATAAAGCAAGGGAATGCTGGTCTTACACAGCTTCCGTGGCAAGGTTGGGGGCTGGGTGCGGATCCCAGAATTTCTGGGGTGGGAGAGGGTGGGGTGTAATTTGTACTTGTGCCCGGTGGCGGGGGCGGTGGGGAGAGAGGCGGATATGGGCCTGATTCTGGCTCCGAAGGGATGGTACGTTATGGTTGGGGGACCGCGGGCAGATCTCCCACCTGCTGCCACCCCCCCCAACATCAAGTGGGGGGAATTCCCAGCCTTCCCTGAAAAATTCCTCGCTTCATGCCCGGAGCCCGTGCCAGTTGAGACCTGGACCCGAGTCCCACTGAGGCCTTCAAAAGGTCCCAAACCTTCACCTCAGTAATGTAACTGACCCCCAGTTGACCCATTACCTTATCCACTCAGAGTGGCTCCTTGTGCGGACTGAAGAGTTTATATGGGCCTCGGACAGGCCCTACTCCCCATACCAGGGTGAATGAGTTTGGGCTCAAGGGACCCCAGCAACCCGCCTGCAATTACCCAAATTGACTGCCTCCCTTTTTAAACATAGGACTACACTGTCCACTGCCCAATCCTCCGGCTCACACCCCTCACTCAATACAAGCCTGAAATATCGTTCTAAGGCCTCGGGGATTTCCCCCCTCATCTCCCTCAGGATCCTGGGATATATCCCCTCGGGCCTGGTGTTTTATCTTCCTTTAGCCTAACTAACTGATCCTAACATTTTCCATTTGTCATCACAATATTGTTCATCTTGCTCTCCACCCCTTGCACTGGGCCCTGATAGGGAGGGTCAGTAATGGTCACCGTAGCGGTGATGGTAACGGTAAAGTGTGCTGGTGCAAACCACAGTCACAGGCACTCCTGCAATCGAATCGCTGAGTTCTGATCCTGCCTGCTTGGCTCGGAGCTCTCTCCAACGAGTCTCACCTCCCACCAGAGTGAGTCGGGATCGCCCTTGAGCAGTTCTACGATTTCTCCGGTCTGGAAGCTGAGGACTGGTTTCCCCACCGGTGGAGGGGGAGTGCCCTGGTAGTTACGAACGGCCAACATTCTGGGACCTTGAAAAAATAAACACAAATGACCTATTTCTGTCATGTTCCCAAATCTGCAGCGAGAAGATCGAAAGGGGCAGAGAAATACGAGGGAAGCAAGAAGCTGCAATCTGAGTGTGTCCAATGTATGAACGCCACAAACACCGTTGACAGCACAAACAGAACCAAAACACTATGTAGGGACAAAAGGTAGGAGGAATGTTGGGTTTGTACTTCAGTCACTGCCATCTCCTGAAACCCATCTTGATCACTTTCGAGATGGCCCAGTGCCTAGCACTCTCGCCTCTGAGTCAGAGGGTCATGAGTTCAAGCCCCAATCCAGAGACTTGAGCACAAGATCTAGGCTGACACTCCCAGTGCAGTTAAACCAAGGCCCCGTCTGCCCTCTCAGATGGATGTAAAAGATCCCATGGTCACTTTTGGAACAAGAGCAGGGGAGTTCTCCCCAGTGACTTGGGCCAATGTTTATCCCTCTAGCAACATCACGAGAAAACAGATTATCTGGTCATTTATCTCAATGCTGCCTTGTGGGATCTTGCTGTGCACAAGTTGGCTGCTGCGTTTCCTACATTATAACAGTGACTACACTTTAAAAAGTACTTCATTGGCTGTAAAGCACTTTGGCATGACCTGAGGTGGTGAAAGGTGCTATAGAAATGGGAGCTCATGTGTTGTATGGAGTTTTCCCCTCCCACAGGGAGTTTGCAATTACCTGCTGCCGGCTGCTGGCATCCATCCTGTTAAGAAAGGCAGAAAGATTTACTTGTTTTGTATAAAATCAGATTACATTTTCCTTTTACTCTGTAATCCTGTGAGTTATGGCAGACTGTGCACTGTACAATCTGATGTGAGACACACAGCGAGGGATCCTCACCCGTCCCCAGGTCAGAGTGGGGGCAGAGGGCCTCGGACGCATACACCTCAGGGCGCACCCCCTCACCACATCTCCCCACCCCCCTCACCCCTTCTCCCCAATGCCTCTCCCCACCACCCACCCCCAGCACCCCTGGAACCCGTACCCCAGTGAGAGTCAGTGTCTGTGGGACCCGTACCCCAGTGAGAGTCAGTGTCTGTGGGACCCGTACCCCAGTGAGAGTCAGTGTCTGTGGGACCCATACCCCAGTGAGAGTCAGTGTCTGTGGAACCCGTACCCCAGTGAGAGTCAGTGTCCGTGGGACCCGTACCCCAGTGAGAATCAGTGTCTGTGGAACCCGTACCCCAGTGAGAGTCAGTGTCTGTGGAACCTGTACCCCAGTGAGAGTCAGTGTCTGTGGAACCCGTACCCCAGTGAGAGTCAGTGTCTGTGGAACCCGTACCCCAGTGAGAGTCAGTGTCTGTGGGACCCGTACCCCAGTGAGAGTCAGTGTCTGTGGGACCCGTACCCCAGTGAGAGTCAGTGCCCGTGGAACCCGTACCCCAGTGAGAGTCAGTGTCTGTGGGACCCGTACCCCAGTGAGAGTCAGTGCCCGTGGAACCCGTACCCCAGTGAGAGTCAGTGTCTGTGGAACCCGTACCCCAGTGAGAGTCAGTGCCCGTGGGACCCGTACCCCAGTGAGAGTCAGTTTCTTTGAGATGGGGAAAAAATTGACAAAAAGATTGCCACTAGGATCAGTGCTTGGGCCTCAACTATTTAAAATCTATATCGGTGACTTGGATGAAGGGACCGAATGTATTGTTGCTAAATTTGCTGATGATACAATGGTAGGTCGGAAAGTAAGTTGTGAAGAGGACAGAAGGAGTCTGCAAAGGGATATCGATAGGTTAAGTGAGTGGGCAAAAATTTGGCAGATGGAGGATAATGTGGAAAAATGTGAACTTGTCCACTTTGGCAGGAGGAATAGAAAAGCAGGATATTATTTAAATGGAGAGAGATTGCAGAACTCTGAGGTACAGAGGGATCTGGGTGTCCGAGTACATGAATCACAAAAAGTTAGTATGCAGGTACAGCAAGTGATTAGGAAGGCAAATGGAATGTTGTCATTTATTGCAAGGGGAATGGAATATAAAAGTAGAGATGTTTTGCTACAGTTGTACAGGGCATTGGTGAGACCACATCTAGAATACTGTGTGCAGTTTTAGTCTCCTTATTTAAGAAAGGACATAATTGCTTTAGAGGCGGTTCAGAGAAGGTTCACTCGACTGATTCCTGGGATGAGGGGGTTATCTTATGAGGAAAGGTTGGACAAGTTGGGCCTGTACACACTGGAGTTTAGAAGAATGAGAGGTGATCTTATTGAAACATATAAGATCCTGAGGGGACGAGAAGGGGTAGATACTGAGAGGATGTTTCCCCTTGTGGGAGAGACTAGAACTCGGGGGCACAGTTTAAAAATAAGGGGTCGTGAGTCTGTGGAACTCCCTTCCCCAGAGAGCGGGGGAGGCAGGGTCACTGAATATTTTTAAGGCTGAGTTAGATAGATTCCTGATTAACAAGGGAGTCAAAGGTTACAGTAGGTAGACGGGAAAGTAGGGTTGAGGTCACAATCAGATCAGCCATGATCTTATCAAATGGCACAGCAGGCTCGAGGGGCCGAATGGCCTACTCCTGCTCTTAATTTGTATGTTTGTAAAAAAAAGGGGATATCTCTTAATTTCACTAATAACTTACCAGATCATCAGCTGGCGTGTCTGTAAGGAAAAAGAGAGATTGTTAGATGTAAAACGTGCAAAGCCATCGGATCATGAGTCTCAGCATGTCTCCTGCTGGGATTCAGCCGTTCACTCAATCACTCAGCTCCCACTTCAGGCTTTCCTCACACACGGAGCTCTGGGCAATGGCGTGTCTGAGAATCTCCGCGATCCAGGGATCCTGGGGTGGATTGACAGTCCAGTCATAGTAACAGGAGGGGTGGGATGGAGTGATGGGCTGTCAGGTAGAGTGTGAGGCGGAGAGGTCCATACAAGTGGGGAACAACATTAGAACATAAGAAATAGGAGCAGGAGTAGGCCATTCGGCCCCTCGAGCCTGCTCCGCCATTCAATAAGATCATGGCTGATCTGATCCTAACCTCAAATCTAAATTCATGTCCACTTTCCTGCCCGCTCCCCGTAACCCCTAATTCCCTTTACTTCTAGGAAACTGTCGATTTCTGTTTTAAATTTATTTACTGATGTAGCTTCCACAGCTTCCTGGGGCAGCAAATTCCACAGACCTACCACCCTCTGAGTGAAGAAGTTTCTCCTCATCTCAGTTTTGAAAGAGCAGCCCCTTATTCTAAGATTATGCCCCCTAGTTCTAGTTTCACCCATCCTTGGGAACATCCTTACCGCATCCACCCGATCAAGCCCCTTCACAATCTTATATGTTTCAATAAGATCGCCTCTCATTCTTCTGAACTCCAATGAGTAGAGTCCCAATCTACTCAACCTCTCCTCATATGTCCACCCCCTCATCCCCGGGATTAACCGAGTGAACCTCAAATCAAGAGAAATTTCTTCATGTAACATACATGGTGGGATGGCTCGGCTATTCTGTTATCATATCTCTCTCTGTACTTGTACCACAACAGGGAAAAGTTTAAATTAATTTGATCAAGGCCCCTCCAATCACCATCCAAACTGTTTCAGTGGATTATCTCTGACCAAGATCCTCGAGAGTACAATAACAATTCCCATTTATACAGCGCCTTTAACGTAGTGAAATGTCCTAAGACGCTTCACAGGAGCGTAAATCAGACAAAATTTGACACTGAGCCACATAAGGAGATATTAAGACAGGTGACCAAAAGCTCGGTCAAAGAAGTAAGTTTTAAGGAGTGCCTTAAAGGAGGAGAGAGAGGTGGAGAGAGGTCGCACTGAGTGCATCGCAAGCAGAGTGGGGACTTGAGAATTTGGTGAGTGTGGGAATTATGTGTAGGGGGAAGGAGGTGCTAAGTTTTAAGAAAAAAAGCAAAAAAAACCCAAAACAGACTAAAAAGTAATTATCTATAAATAAATCTAGAGTAAGATATGGCAGAGCAGGTTGTCTGGACTGCAGTATTTAGGAGTTTGTGGACAGCGAGAATGTCCCGAGTGAACACATCTGCAGTCGATGTCTCCACCTCGAATCTCTCCGGCTCAGAGTCATTGAGCTGGAGTGTGAGTTGGAGACACTCCGACACATTAGGGAGGGGGTGGAGTATCTGGACAGTTTGCTCCAGACCTCGGTCACACCCGGTAGAGGTACAGGATCAGAACGGGGTTGGTGTGACCAATAGTGTACAGAGTAAGGGGAACCCAGGTGAGGTAGAGAACGAGGATCCGCAGATACTGATCCTGTCCAACAGGTACAATGTACTTGCAACCTGTGAGGATAATGATAAAAACTGTCAGAGGGACAGCCAGAATGCTGACCGTGGCACCCTGGAGCAGGAGGCTGTCCTGGCGGAGGAGAAGTGTGATGTGGTAGTTGTAGGGGATTCAATAATTAGGGGGACAGATAGCATCCTTTGTAAGCAGGATTGAGAGTCCCCGATGGTATGTTGCCTACCTGGTGCCAGGGTGAGGGACATCTCACACCAGCTCGAAAGGATATTGGAGAGGGAGGGGGAGGATCCAGTCGTTTTGGTCCATGTTCAGACCAACAACAAAGGAAAGAGTGAGCAAAAGATCCTGTTCAGAGAGTACCAGGAGCTAAATTGAAGAACAGGACCTCAAGGGTTATAATCTCTGGATTATCACCCAAGCCAGGTACAAATTGGTGCAGAGATAAGCAGATTAGGGAGGTGAACATGTGGGTGAAGGATTGGTGTGGGAAAGAGGGGCTCCATTTCATAGGACACTGGCACCAGTACTGGCACAGGAAGGAACTGTACCCTTGGGACGGGCTTCACCTGAACCGGGCTGGGACCCGGTCCTAGCAGAAAGGTTAAATAGGGCGGTCACAAAGACTTTAAACTAGTAAATGGGGAGGGGGGTGCTCAGGTAGAAAAGGCACTATAAATAATAATTCTAAAACAAACGAAAAGGAAGAGAGTAGAATGATAGTCAGAAATTATGCTTTAGGCACTACAGGTAAAGGGAGAACTAAAAGATGTAAAATAATTAAATCAGGAGAGAGAAATAAGAAATGGTGAGAAAAACAACATTAGAGCAGAAGAACAGGTCAGGGTGTGTGGCCCAAATAAGCGTTCTTTATACAAACGCATGGAGTATAAGGAACAAACTGAATGAATTGTAGGCACAAATTCAACTTAGAGAGTACGACATGGTGCCCGTTACTGAGACATGGGTGCAATTCGGTCAGGACTGGGAACTGAATATACCAAGTTATCGGGTCAATAGGAAGGGTAGGGAAACTGGTAGAGGGGAAGGGGTGGCCTTAGTGATTAAGGATGAAATTACTTCAATGATAAGAGAGGATATAACGAGAGGTGAGCAGGCAGTGGAGACTTTATGGGTAGAATTAAGAAACAGAAAAGGATTTAAGACTGTAGGGGGAGTTGTGTATAGGCCCCCTGGTGTTCAAAAAAGAATTTAACAAGATACAGAACCAGTTTATACCCCAAGGAGCAAGAACTCTACTTACCAATAAAACAGCCATGGACGACAAAAGAGGTGAGAGACAACATAAAACTAAAAGAAAAAGCATTCAAAAATGCAAAAACTAGCACAGATCCTGGCGACTGGGGGAGATACAAAGAACAGCAAAGGGTGACAAAACAGATAGTAAGAGCTGCAAGAAGGGAGTATGAAAAGAAAGTTGGAAGGGATATCAAAATCAACACAAAACATTTTTACAATTATATTAAGAGAAAGAGGTTTCTCAAGAGCAATGTGGCCCCTTAAACACTGATAATGGGGATATTGTAAATGAAAATAAGGAAATGGCAGACATGCTAAATAATTACTTTGTGTCAGTATTTACAGTAGTGGAAGAGGATAGCATGCCGGACACCCCAAGGAAACTAATTTTGAATCAGGGACAGGGACTCACCATAATTAACATAAGCAAATTAACATTAATGAAGAAAACAATGGCACTAAAGAGTGACAAATCCCCAGGACCAGGTGGTTTCCATCCCAGGGTTTTAAAGGAAGTCGGTGAGAACATTGCAGAAGCCCTAACTATAATCTTCCAAAGTTCTCTCGATTCAGGAACCGTTACTTTAGATTGGAAAATTGCACATGTCACTGTGCTATTTAAGAAAGGTGAGAGAGGGAAACCAGGGAATTATAGGCCAGTTAGCCTAACATCTGTTGTCGGGAAATTACTAGAGTCTATAATGAAGGATAGAGTGACTGAACACCTTGAAAATTTTCAGTTGATCAGAGAGAGCCAGCGGGGATTTGTAAAGGCTCGAGGTCATGCCTGACGAACCTGATTGAATTTTTTGAAGAGGTGACTAAAGTAGTCGACGGGGGAATGTCAATGGATGTTGTTTATATGGACTTCCAGAAGGCATTTGATAAAGTCCCTCATAAGAGATTGTTAACTAAAGTTGAAGCTCATAGAATTGAGGGCAAATTATTGACCGGGTTAGGAAATTGGCTGAGCGACAGGAGACAGAGAGTTGGGATAATGGGCAGGTACTCAAATTGGCAGGATGTGACTAGTGATGTCCCACAGGGATCTGTGTTGGGGCCTCAATTATTCACTGTATTTATCAATGACTTAAGATGACGGGATAGAGAACCACATATCCAAGTTTGTCGATGACACAAAGATAGGCAGCATTGTAAGCAGTGTAGATGGAAGCATAAATTACAGAGAGATATTAATAGATTAAGTGAATGGGCAAAACTGTGGCAAATGGATTTCATTGTAGGCAAGTGTGAGATCATCCACTTTGGACCTAAAAAGGGTAGAACAGGGTACTTTCTAAATGGTGAAAAGCTCAAAACAGTTGAGGTCCAAAGAGACTTAGGGGTCCATGTACATAGATCATTAAAATGTCATGGACAGGTACAGAAAACAATCAAAAAGGCTAATGGAATGCTGGCCTTTATATCTAGAGGACTAGAGTACAAGGGGGCAGAAGTTATGCTGCAGCTATACAAAACCCTGGTTGGACCGCACCTGGAGTACTGTGAGCAGTTCTGGGCACCGCACCTTCGGAAGGACATATTGGCCTTGGAGGGAGTGCAGCGTAGGTTTACTAGAATGATACCCGGACTTCAAGGGTTAAGTTACGAGGAGAGATTACACAAATTGGGGTTGTATTCTCTGGAATTTAGAAGATTAAAGGGTGATTTGATCAAAATTTTCAAGATATTAAGGTGGATAGAGAGAAACTATTTCTGCTGGTTGGGGAGTCTAGGACTATGGGACATAGCCTAAAAATTAGAGCCAGGACTTTCAGGAGTGAAGTTAGGAAACATTTCTACACACAAAGGGTGGGAGAAGTTTGGAATTCTCTTCCGCAAACGGCAGTTGATGCTCGCTCAACTGTTAATTTTAAATCTGAGATTGATAGATTTTTGTTAATCAATGGCATTAAGGGATATGGGGCTAAGGCGGGTATGTGGAGTTCGGTCACAGATCAGCCATGATCTTACTGAATGGGGGAACAGGCTGACGGGGCTGAATGGCCTCCTCCTGTTCCTAGAGAGGCGGAGAAGTTTAGGGAGGGAATTCCAGAGCTTAGGACCTAGGCAGCTGAAGGCACGGCCGCCAATGGTCGGGCAAAGGAAATCGGGGATGGACAAGAGGCCAGAATTGGAGGAGCTGAACCCTGAACCTCAACCTTGTCCTGCAGCACAGTGAAATTCAGCTCCGAGCAATACAGTGAATCCTGGGTAGAATTACATCACCGGGACTCCCCTGTGCTCTCTCGTACTGTTATAAACCTCGAACAAAAACCCCCAGGTTTGTGAAACAGAACGTTAGCTATCAACCAGCTCCTTGTACCCAAAGGGCATTGCACAAGGGAGGAGCAACAGCATATCAGTGTGCAGCAGCAGTGAGTTCACTATCAGCGCTCCTGCAGACCTGGACCATTCCCCACAACTGCACTCACTGACTCACAATCAGCAGCAGTTGGTGTTGTTCAGACACTAAACAATCACAAAAAAAATATGGTTTATTAAAGGAGCACATGGGATAAGAACATAAGAACATAAGAAATAGGAGCAGGAGTAGGCCAATCGGCCCTTCGAGCCTGCTCCGCCATTCAATAAGATCATGGCTGATCTGATCCTAACCTCAAATCTAAATTCATGTCCAATTTCCTGCCTGCTCCCCGTAACCCCTAATTCCCTTCACTTCGAGGAAACTGTCTATTTCTGCTTTGAATTTATTTAATGATGTAGCTTCCACAGCATCCTGGGGCAGCAAATTCCACAGACCTACTACCCTCTGAGTGAAGAAGTTTCCCCTCATCTCAGTTTTGAAGGAGCAGCCCCTTATTCTAAGATTATGCCCCCTCGTTCTAGTTTCACCCATCCTTGGGAACATCCTTACCGCATCCACCCAATCAAGCCCCTTCACAATCTTATATGTTTCAATAAGATCGCCTCTCATTCTTCTGAACTCCAATGAGTAGAGTCCCAATCTACTCAACCTCTCCTCATATGTCCGCCCCCTTATCCCCGGAATTCAAGACTGAGATCGATAAATTTTTGGTCTCTAAGGGAATCAAGGGATATGGGGATCGGGCGGGAAAGTGGAGTTGAGGTCAAAGATCGGCCATGATCTGATTGAATGGCGGAGCAGGCTCGAGGGCCCACTCCTGCTCCTATTTTTTATGTTCTTTACTCTGTATCTAACCCGTGCTGTACCTGCCCCGGGAGTGTTTGATGGGACAGTGTAGAGGGAGCTTTACTCTGTATCTAACCCGTGCTGTACCTGCCCTGGGAGTGTTTGATGGGACAGTGTGGAGGGAGCTTTACTCTGTATCTAACCCATGCTGTACCTGCCCTGGGAGTGTTTGATGAGGATGCCTCTGTGCCTCACCCTCACCCCAGAGTTATTTACATTTCAAGTCAATGATTATTGTCCTAAATATAGAGGGTGGATCACAGAACGAGTGCCTCTCGGCACCGCCCCAATAACAGCCCGGGCTGTGGATTACGTACGTAACTTGCATTGTGCTGCTGTCTCCAGACATTCTTTGTGGGCTCCAGCGCCACAGTTAGAACAAGTGTATCCTTGGTAAAAGATCCCTCTGTGGGATAGAGCAGAAAGATACAGAGACGGCATTAGAGTGATTTAAAGAGTGTCGGGGCTAATTACACAGTCAGAAAAATATCGAAACTAGATTAACAAAAGGACTGAAACATAAACAGAAAATGCTGGCAATGTCTCAGCTTCAGAAAGGGAAAGTCGGAATTGTTCGATCGATCGATCGAACTGAGCAATGTCATATCCGAATCTGAGACACTGACGGACCTGCTGTTTATACCAAGAGTACATTTCCTTTATCACTAATACTGATTACAAGCACAACCTTTGAGACATCCTTTCACCAGGTGTTAATCCGAGAGCCCCTCTGCCTGCTCGGGTGGGTGTTAAGGATTTCAGGAAACTATTCGAAGAGGATGAGCAAGTTCTCCCACTGCCCTGGCCAACTCTCCAACGTCGGCATAAACAGAGAAAACTTGAATTTATAGCACCTTATCAATTATCAGGACCCCCTAAAGGGCTTCACAGCCAATCAATCTCTTTTAAATTGCAGTCACTGTTGTTATGTGGGCAGCTGATTTGTGCACAGCAAGATCCCACAAATGTGCAAATAAGATGAGTGACAAGTTAACCTATTTTCGTCTGCTTGGGCGAATGAGAAATATTGGCCCAGGAGACTGGGAGAATTCCCCTGCTCTTATTCCAATAGTGGCTATGGGATCTTTTACATCCACCTTGCTTTCCTGGAGACAGACTGAGAGTTACATATAGTAACATTGAGTCTAGAGTAAAGAAACGGGCCATTCGGCCCAACGGGTCTGTGCTGGTGTTTATGCTCCACACGAGCCTCCTCCCTCCCCTCTTCATCTCACCCTATCAGCATCTCCTTCTATTCTTTTCTCCCTCATGTGTTTATCCAGCTTCCACTTAAACATATCTGTGTTCGTCGCCTCAACTACTCCTTGTGGGAGCGAGTTCCACATTCTCACCACTCTCTGGGTAAAGAAGTTTCTCCTGAATTCCCTATTGGATTTATTAGGGACTATCTTATATTTATGGCCTCTAGTTTTGGACAACTCCACAAGAGGAAATATTTTCTCTACATCTACCCTATCAAACCCTTTCATTATCTTAAAAGGTTAGAAATCAGGTCACCCCTCAGCCTTCTCTTTCCAGAGAAAAGAGCCCCAGCCTGTTCAGCCTTTCCTGATAAGTATATCTTCTCAGTTCTGGCATCATCCTTGTGAATCTTTTTTTGCACTTTCTCCAATGCCTCTATATCCTTTTTATAATATGGAGACCAGGCCCCTGTGGAACATCACTTCCCACCTTTTGCCAGTCTGAGGAGCTACCCTTAACCCCAATTCGCTCTTCTGTTTTGTAGCCAGCTTGCTATCCATTCTGCTACCTGTCCCGACTCCAAACGCTCTGACCTTAGTCACGAGTCTCTAATGCGGTACCTTATCAAAGACCTTTTGAAAATCCAAATGTATTGCACCTACTACATTACCCTTGTCTACTCTTTCTGTTACTTCAAAGAATTCAGTCAAGTTGGTCAAGCCTGACTTTCCCTTTTGAAATCTGTGCTGACTTTATATATCTTTACTGAGTTTCCTGGGGGGCAGACTGCGAGTTTCCTGGGGGGGGCAGACTGCGAGTTTCCTGGGGGGGGCAGACTGCGAGTTTCCAGGGGGGAGCAGACTGTGAATTTCCTGGGGGGGGGCAGACTGCGAGTTTCCAGGGGGGCGGCAGACTGCGAGTTTCCTGGGGGGGGGGGCAGACTGCGAGTTTCCTGGGGGGGGGGGCAGACTGCGAGTTTTCAGGGGGGCGGCAGACTGCGAGTTTCCTGGGGGGGGCAGACTGCGAGTTTCCTGGGGGGGGGGGGGGGCAGACTGCGAGTTTCCTGGGGGGGGGGGGGGGCAGACTGCGAGTTTCCTGGGGGGGGGGGGGCAGACTGCGAGTTTCCTGGGGGGGGCAGACTGCGAGTTTCCAGGGGGGAGCAGACTGCGAGTTTCCTGGGGGGGCAGACTGCGAGTTTCCTCGGGGGGGCAGACTGCGAGTTTCCAGGGGGGCGGCAGACTGCGAGTTTCCTGGGGGGGGGCAGACTGCGAGTTTCCAGGGGGGGGCAGACTGCGAGTTTCCTGGGGGGGGCAGACTGCGAGTTTCCTGGGGGGAGCAGACTGCGAGTTTCCTGGGGGGGGGCAGACTGCGAGTTTCCAGGGGGGGGCAGACTGCGAGTTTCCTGGGGGGGGGCAGACTGCGAGTTTCCTGGGGGGAGCAGACTGCGAGTTTCCTGGGGGGCAGACAGCGAGTTTCCTGGGGGGGGAGCAGACCGCGAGTTTCCTGGGGGGAGCAGACTGCGAGTTTCCAGTGTTACCTCAGCAACATCCTACAGGCTCTGCAGTTTGTGGATTTGTCGAACGTTGTCATTTGGAAGTTGTGGTAATTTGCTGTTGCTTTCTCAGGTTTAATGTTTGACCTGAAAAAGAAACAAATATAACTGAGAAAAGTCTCATTGACTGCAGGTAGTGCCTGTTTATATATCATTAAACACGTTGATTTTAGTTAATTCCCTCAGTGCCTGGCTGCCCCGATCGATGGTTATGGTGCAATCGTGCGATCCTGGTTTGTGCCACTCGAACCCTCTGGGAGTGGGAACAGCCCCCGACTACCCCAGACGGTTGTCAGGATGGGTCCCCAGCACACGGCCTTGGGCATCGGAACACAGTCCGCGGGATCCGGCCAGAGCAAAGTTACACTCACGGACCACGCCCCGCTCACGGACTACCCCCCAGGCACGGACCCCCCCCTGTCACGGACCCCCCCCCCGGGCACGGACCCCCCCCCCGGGTGCCCCTGGCGGGGTTTCACTGTGTGTTATATCCGGCCACACCCCGCACCGCCTCTACCCAGTCCTCTATTGGTCAATTTTGCAGAAAGGCGTGGTCTGCGTTTCCTTCACCCCGCTCGCTGTCAGTCTGTGCCCGGGGGGGGGGTCCGTGCCCGGGGGGGGGGGTGGTGGTCCGTGAGCGGGGGTGGTCCGTGAGCGGGGGTGGTCCGTGCCCGGGGGTGGTCCGTGCCCGGGGGGGTCCGTGAGCGGGGTGGGGGGGGGTCCGTGAGCGGGGGGGGGGGGTCCGTGACCGGGGGGGGGCGTCCGTGAGCGGGGGTGGTCCGTGAGCGGGGGGTGATCCGTGCCCGGGGGGGTGGTCCGTGAGCGGGGGGTGGTCCGTGCCCGGGGGTGGTCCGTGCCCGGGGGTGGTCCGTGCCCGGGGGTGGTCTGTGCCCGGGGGGGTGGTCCGTGAGCGGGGGGTGGTCCGTGCCCGGGGGTGGTCCGTGCCCGGGGGGGGTCCGTGCCCGGGGGGGTGGTCCGTGAGCGGGGGGTGGTCCGTGCCCGGGAATGACCTGAGTAGCAGATACTTCTGCTGGGCACCCCACAGTAGCAGAGGTGAATGGGGTTGAGAGAGGTGGGGATTGGTCAGTAGAATCATAGAATCAATGAAGTTACAACATGGAAACAGGCCCTTCGGCCCAACATGTCCATGTCGCCCAGTTTATACCACTACGCTAGTCCCAGTTGCCTGCACTTGGCCCATATCCCTCGATACCCATCTTACCCATGTAACTGTCCAAATGCTTTTTAAAAGACAAAATTGTACCCGTCTCCACTACTGCCTCTGGCAGCTCGTTCCAGACACTCACCACCCTTTGAGTGAAACAATTGCCCCTCTGGACCCTTTTGTATCTCTCCCCTCTCACCTTAAATCTATGTCCCCTCGTTATAGACTCCCCTACCTTTGGGAAAAGATTTTGACTATCGACCTTATCTATGCCCCTCATTATTTTATAGACTTCTATAAGATCACCCCTAAACCTCCTACTCTCCAGGGAAAAAAGTCTCAGTCTATGTGTGGCACACACATCATCTGGGGGGAGGGGCAAATACTCTGGTTGCCGGGGTAATGACGGAATAAATCCATTCACGAAGTTCCCTCCAGGCTGGTTTTGCGAGTGAAATTTCAGCTCAGTTAACCCTGAACCTTGGGTCTCAGAATTACACCCCAGGTGGGTCAGAGCAGCGGACCCGAGATTGTGCCAGGAACTTACATGGCCATTTCAAACTGCTCCATCCACTTCCTCTTCATATCCTCCGTTTTACAGAACAGCTGAAACCCCTGTTTGCCCTGAAGGTGAATTAAATAAAATGCGTAGGACCACTGGAAAAAAGAGCAAACACACCCCAGTTATAAACAGAGAGAGACCGCGTCACACTCACCCCAACAAACCAAAACTCACCGAGCGGCAGAGAAATTCTACTGGAAACTGCCAAGAATTAAAATCTTCTTCCTGCAGAAACTCACTGCTCTCAGACTGAGTTTTCCTCAACTCTTCCATAGTTCCCTGACCTCGCTCTGACCCCACCTGTCACCCCCGATTCCCCTCTGTGCCCCTCAGACCTCCCCGGAACCTCCTCTCATCTCCCGGACCCCACTCTGACCCCCCTGGTCCCCGCTCTGTCCTCGCTCTGACCCCAGCACCAACAGATGATAAATTAAATAATTCTCTTATATTTGCCCAATTCCCTTACTGGTTTGTATCTGTAACACTTGCTTTGTTTCTGGGCCAGGATATGCTGACACACCTGGTGGACTGGCCTGGTCCGCTTGGGAATCTGATCTAGCTCGGTACAGTACCTGGCGTCAATGAAGCTTACAGCATCATCCAGACCAGAATTCCCAGCTGTGTCCGTGAGCCTCCCATATTGGGAAACTCCTCAGCCTCCCTGTTACAGCCGCTGATGTTTCCTCGGTTAATTTGGAAATCTAACATTCGGCCGTTCTGTTGGAATTGCTGCTCCTGTTTCATTCTGCGCTGCAATCAGCCCGTTATCCAACAACAGCTGCTCCCAGTCAGGCTGCGAACTCCCACTTGGCCCGAATGCTCACTTAATGATCTCTCGGCCACTGTGTGTCTCAAATTCCTGCTTAGACAGCTGAAGAACTAGAACCTAAACCCAGGAGAGGGGTCACAGGCCCTGTGGAGCACAAACTATCACCGGGTAAACACTCACCCGGTAACCGGCAACACAAACCCTCACCGGGTAAACACTCACGCGGTAACCGGCAACACAAACCGTCACCGGGTAAACACTCACCCGGTAACCGGCAACACAAACCCTCACCGGGTAAACACTCACCCGGTAACCAGCAACACAAACCGTCACCGGGTAAACACTCACCCGGTAACCGGCAACACAAACCGTCACCGGATAAACACTCACCCGGTAACCGGCAACACAAACCGTCACCGGATAAACACTCACCCGGTAACCAGCAACACAAACCCTCACCGGGTAAACACTCACCCGGTAACTGGCAACACAAACCCTCACCGGGTAAACACTCACCCGGTAACCAGCAACACAAACCCTCACCGGGTAAACACTCACCCGGTAACCAGCAACACAAACCCTCACCGGGTAAACACTCACCCGGTAACCAGCAACACAAACCCTCACCGGGTAAACACTCACCCGGTAACCAGCAACACAAACCCTCACCGGGTAAACACTCACCCGGTAACCAGTAACACAAACCCTCACCGGGTAAACACTCACCCGGTAACCAGCAACACAAACCCTCACCGGGTAAACACTCACCCGGTAACCAGTAACACAAACCCTCACCGGGTAAACACTCACCCGGTAACCAGCAACACAAACCCTCACCGGGTAAACACTCACCCGGTAACCAGCAGTGGGGAATATCCCCGTGTGAGCTCAGTCCCCTGCTGCTATTTAGTGAGCAGGATTATAAAACACTGTCCTGTGTGTTTCTCCCTCTGATCAGTCACTGAACTCGCTATCCGTTTATCAAAGGTTTTCTCTCTTTAATAACAAATATCAGAGCTCCAGCTCAGTGTATAAACAGCTGGGAAAACTCGAGGGCCCAGTCCTGGGCAGCTGGACATTTTAAACCAACATTTCCCTTTAATACAGAAACAGTGACCCTGCACCCAGAGGGCTTTCTGAGCAGATTATTTGCAACTACTCACCATCTTCCCGTGGGACTGGGAGGCATGAAAGAGCACAGCAGAGAAATCAATCAGCATGGTGTAGGATTTAACAGACATGAAAGATTAATGAGATCGATTGTGGGATTTACTCTGCTTAATGATTCCCTCATTTACTCTGTCATCTAACATTGCCCAAGAGTCTTAATAAAATCTGTGAACAAAGACCTCGCCTGGGAACAATGCGATGGTACTGAGCTATACGGACAAGGAAAATCCCAGGCTACGTCCTGCACTGAGCTCAGGAGGTAAGGCGGCTACAATGGTCTCAGTGTCCCTGGGTTCAGGAGGGCAAAGCCCAGCACCAGGGTCCCTGCTCCTGTTCACTATCCAGTGACCCCCTGACCCTGGAGGCATGGGGGGCGGGGACAGGATCAAGCTTTGTTATGATGATTCACATGGTTAAATATGAATCATATGCTGGCACATGCAGGTATAATAGCCCCAGTGGGAGTGGTGGGAGCACGGCCCAGGTAGAATAGCCCCAGTGGGAGTGGTGGGAGCACGGCCCAGGTAGAATAGCCCCAGTGGGAGTGGTGGGAGCACGGCCCAGGTAGAATAGCCCCAGTGGGAGCGGTGGGAGTACGGCCCAGGTAGAATAGCCCCAGTGGGAGCGGTGGGAGTACGGCCCAGGTAGAATAGCCCCAGTGGGAGCGGTGGGAGTACGGCCCAGGTAGAATAGCCCCAGTGGGAGCGGTGGGAGTACGGCCCAGGTCTCCAGATGACGGAATTCCTGTAACCTTTCATTTGAATTTTCAGAAAACTTCAATTGGTTCAGGAACCAATTGGGAACTTGGGGAAAAATGAATCAAAAATAGGAAACCGAATATTCAGGAGAGGGGCGGGGCCGGGGCCAGGCCAGGCCGGGGGCGGGGCCAGGAGAGGGGAGGGGCCATGTCGGGGGCGGGGCCAGGAGAGGGCGGGGCCGGGAGAGGGGTGGGGTGGGGCCAGGCCCAGGGCGGGGAGAGGAGTGGGGCCAGGCCGGGGGCGGGGCCAGGAGAGGGCGGGGCTAGGCCGGGGGCGGGGCCAGGAGGGGCGGGCCTAGGCCGGGGCGGGGCCAGGAGAGGGCGGGGCCAAGAGAGGGGTGGGGCCAGGCCGGGGGCGGGGAGAGGGGTGGGGCCAGGCCAGGGGCGGGGCCAGGAGAAGGGCGGGGCCAGTGGGGTAGAGAAGCCTAAATGGGTCTCAGACACAGAACGGAATGGGGGCGTTGCCTCTTCACACCACCGTTGGTTAAAGCTCCAACTGTGGGAGTAGGAGCCGGATCGTGACGGGCAGCCAGTCAGAGCCGGAGCACGGACTCACCGCCTGGAATCACAGGCCTGTATGTGAGCAATTTTACTTACCCCCACCCCCAATAAAATTGCAGCTTATTAAAGCCTGTTGGTTTGAGATAAGAGAGACCTCACACTCACACTTACCTTTCTCAAATCCTTGTTATTCATTGGGTCATCAGTCATTTTATGAGCCTGTAGATCGATGGTCTCTTTCAGCTCGTAGCTGTACCCTTTCCGCTTACAGACAATCACCGCCTTATCAAAGAGAAACAGGTAGCTGCAAGACAAACAGCAACACGCCTCACTCCAGCAACACACACAACACAAACATGAACCTATCCCCTTATTTCACACCCCCCCCATCCTCTCCTGAAGGCACTGACTCTCACTGGGGTACGGGTCCCACAGACACTGACTCTCACTGGGGTACGGGTCCCACAGACACTGACTCTCACTGGGGTACGGGTCCCACAGACACTGACTCTCACTGGGGTACGGGTCCCACAGACACTGACTCTCACTGGGGTACGGGTCCCACAGACACTGACTCTCACTGGGGTACGGGTCCCACAGACACTGACTCTCACTGGGGTACGGGTTCCACAGACACTGACTCTCACTGGGGTACGGGTCCCACAGACACTGACTCTCACTGGGGTACGGGTTCCACAGACACTGACTCTCACTGGGGTACGGGTCCCACAGACACTGACTCTCACTGGGGTACGGGTCCCACAGACACCGACTCTCACTGGGGTACGGGTCCCACAGACACTGACTCTCACTGGGGTACAGGTTCCACAGGCACTGACTCTCACTGGGGTACGGGTTCCACAGACACTGACTCTCACTGGGGTACGGGTTCCACAGACACTGACTCTCACTGGGGTACGGGTCCCACAGACACTGACTCTCACTGGGGTACAGGTTCCACAGACACCGACTCTCACTGGGGTACGGGTTCCACAGACACTGACTCTCACTGGGGTACGGGTTCCACAGACACTGACTCTCACTGGGGTACGGGGGGGGGAATGAATGGCCTACTCCTGTTCCTACATTCCTTTGTTTATCCCTTAACCAACATCCCGAAAATGATCTGGTCATTTATCTTATTGCTGTTTGTGGGATCTTGCTGTGCACAAGTTGGCTGCCATGTTTCCTACATTACAACAGTGACTACACTTCAAAAAGTACTTCATCGGCTGTAAATCTCTTTGGAACGTCCTGAGGTCATGAAAGGAGTGATAGAAATGTAAGTTCTCTCTGTTTTTGAAGTTGTCCCTCACCCCACCCACTCGGCCCCCCTCCCCCGACCCCGACCGACACCCCCCCCAACTGACCCCGACCAGCTCGCCCCTCCCCCCCGACCGGCTCGGCCCCCCTCCCCACCGACCCCGACCGGCTCGCCCCTCCCCCCCGACCGGCTCGGCCCCCCACCCCACCGACCCCGACCGGCTCGCCCCTCCCACCGACTGGCTCGGCCCCCCTCCCCACCGACCCCGACCGGCTCGGCCCCCCACCCCACCGACCCCGACCGGCTCGCCCCCACCCCACCGACCCCGACCGGCTCGCCCCCACCCCACCGACCCCGACCGGCTCAGCCCCCCCCCCCCATGTCCCCGACTGCCACGACCGCCCCCACCGACTTGCCTCGTCCCCCCCCGACCCCGACCGGCCGCCCCCCCGACCCCGACCGGCTGCCCCCCCCGACCCTGCCCGCCTACCCCCCCACCCCCCAACCAGCTCGGCATCCCCCAGACCCCGACCGGCTTGGCCCCCCGACCCCGACCGCCCCACCCGGCCCCAACCGGCTCGGCACCCCCCACTCCGTGTGAACTCACCGATCCTGTTTCGTTCGGTTAACGGTGGAACACACTTTCAATTCTCCATCAATCTTCGGTCTCCCATAATTTGCCAGCGACGTTTGCTGTGAAAACAAAACAAGGTCCTGATAAACCCCAGCTCCCCCAGACACTGAACCCCGACCAATAAACCCCAGCTCCCCCAGACACTGAACCCCGACCAATAAACCCCAGCTCCCCCAGACACTGAACCCCGACCAATAAACCCCAGCTCCCCCAGACACTGAACCCCGACCAATAAACCCCAGCTCCCCCGGACACTGAACCCCGACCAATAAACCCCAGCTCCCCCGGACACTGAACCCCGACCAATAAACCCCAGCTCCCCCAGACACTGAACCCCGACCGATAAACCCCAGCTCCCCCGGACACTGAACCCCGACCAATAAACCCCAGCTCCCCCGGACACTGAACCCCGACCAATAAACCCCAGCTCCCCCAGACACTGAACCCCGACCAATAAACCCCAGCTCCCCCAGACACTGAACCCCGACCAATAAACCCCAGCTCCCCCAGACACTGAACCCCGACCAATAAACCCCAGCTCCCCCGGACACTGAACCCCGACCAATAAACCCCAGCTCCCCCGGACACTGAACCCCGACCAATAAACCCCAGCTCCCCCAGACACTGAACCCCGACCGATAAACCCCAGCTCCCCCGGACACTGAACCCCGACCAATAAACCCCAGCTCCCCCGGACACTGAACCTCCTCCTCCGATAAACCCCAGCTCCCCCAGACACTGAACCTCCTCCTCCAATAAACCCCAGCTCCCCCAGACACTGAACCCCGACCAATAAACCCCAGCTCCCCCGGACACTGAACCCCGACCGATAAACCCCAGCTCCCCCGGACACTGAACCCCGACCAATAAACCCCAGCTCCCCCGGACACTGAACCTCCTCCTCCAATAAACCCCTGCTCCCCCGGACACTGAACCTCCTCCTCCGATAAACCCCAGCTCCCCCGGACACTGAACCTCCTCCTCCAATAAACCCCAGCTCCCCCGGACACTGAACCTCCTCCTCCAATAAACCCCAGCTCCCCCAGACACTGAACCCCGACCAATAAACCCCAGCTCCCCCGGACACTGAACCCCGACCAATAAACCCCAGCTCCCCCGGACACTGAACCCCGACCAATAAACCCCAGCTCCCCCAGACACTGAACCCCGACCAATAAACCCCAGCTCCCCCGGACACTGAACCTCCTCCTCCTATAAACCCCAGCTCCCCCAGACACTGAACCCCGACCAATAAACCCCAGCTCCCCCAGACACTGAACCTCCTCCTCCAATAAACCCCAGCTCCCCCGGACACTGAACCCCGACCAATAAACCCCAGCTCCCCCGGACACTGAACCCCGACCAATAAACCCCAGCTCCCCCGGACACTGAACCTCCTCCTCCAATAAACCCCAGCTCCCCCGGACACTGAACCCCGACCAATAAACCCCAGCTCCCCCGGACACTGAACCTCCTCCTCCAATAAACCCCAGCTCCCCCGGACACTGAACCCCGACCAATAAACCCCAGCTCCCCCAGACACTGAACCCCGACCAATAAACCCCAGCTCGCCCAGACACTGAACCACGACCAATAAACCCCAGCTCCCCCGGACACTGAACCCCGACCAATAAACCCCAGCTCCCCCGGACACTGAACCCCGACCAATAAACCCCAGCTCCCCCGGACACTGAACCCCGACCAATAAACCCCAGCTCCCCCGGACACTGAACCCCGACCAATAAACCCCAGCTCCCCCGGACACTGAACCCCAACCAATAAACCCCAGCTCCCCCAGACACTGAACCCCGACCAATAAACCCCAGCTCCCCCGGACACTGAACCCCGACCAATAAACCCCAGCTCCCCCGGACACTGAACCCCGACCAATAAACCCCAGCTCCCCCGGACACTGAACCCCGACCAATAAACCCCAGCTCCCCCGGACACTGAACCTCCTCCTCCGATAAACCCCAGCTCCCCCGGACACTGAACCCCGACCAATAAACCCCAGCTCCCCCGGACACTGAACCCCGACCAATAAACCCCAGCTCCCCCAGACACTGAACCCCGACCAATAAACCCCAGCTCCCCCAGACACTGAACCCCGACCAATAAACCCCAGCTCCCCCGGACACTGAACCCCGACCAATAAACCCCAGCTCCTCCGGACACTGAACCTCCTCCTCCAATAAACCCCAGCTCCCCCAGACACTGAACCCCGACCAATAAACCCCAGCTCCCCCAGACACTGAACCCCGACCAATAAACCCCAGCTCCCCCGGACACTGAACCCCGACCAATAAACCCCAGCTCCCCCGGACACTGAACCCCGACCAATAAACCCCAGCTCCCCCGGACACTGAACCTCCTCCTCCAATAAACCCCAGCTCCCCCAGACACTGAACCCCGACCAATAAACCCCAGCTCCCCCGGACACTGAACCCTGACCAATAAACCCCAGCTCCCCCAGACACTGAACCTCCTCCTCCAATAAACCCCAGCTCCCCCGGACACTGAACCTCCTCCTCCAATAAACCCCAGCTCCCCCGGACACTGAACCCCGACCAATAAACCCCAGCTCCTCCGGACACTGAACCTCCTCCTCCAATAAACCCCAGCTCCCCCGGACACTGAACCCCGACCAATAAACCCCAGCTCCCCCAGACACTGAACCTCCTCCTCCAATAAACCCCAGCTCCCCCGGACACTGAACCCCGACCAATAAACCCCAGCTCCCCCAGACACTGAACCCCGACCAATAAACCCCAGCTCCCCCGGACACTGAACCTCCTCCTCCAATAAACCCCAGCTCCCCCGGACACTGAACCCCGACCAATAAACCCCAGCTCCCCCAGACACTGAACCCCGACCAATAAACCCCAGCTCCCCCGGACAATGAACCTCCTCCTCCAATAAACCCCAGCTCCCCCAGACACTGAACCTCCTCCTCCGATAAACCCCAGCTCCCCCGGACACTGAACCCCGACCAATAAACCCCAGCTCCCCCGGACACTGAACCCCGACCAATAAACCCCAGCTCCCCCGGACACTGAACCCCGACCAATAAACCCCAGCTCCCCCGGACACTGAACCCTGACCAATAAACCCCAGCTCCCCCGGACACTGAACCCCGACCAATAAACCCCAGCTCCCCCGGACACTGAACCTCCTCCTCCAATAAACCCCAGCTCCCCCAGACACTGAACCCCGACCAATAAACCCCAGCTCCTCCGGACACTGAACCCCGACCAATAAACCCCAGCTACTCCGGACACTGAACCCCGATCAATAAACCCCAGCTCCTCCGGACACTGAACCCCGATCAATAAACCCCAGCTCCTCCGGACACTGAACCCCACCAATAAACCCCAGCTCCCCCGGACACTGAACCCCGATCAATAAACCCCAGCTCGCCCAGACACTGAACCCCGATCAATAAACCCCAGCTCCCCCAGACACTGAACCTCCTCCTCCAATAAACCCCAGCTCCCCCGGACACTGAACCCCAATCAATAAACCCCAGCTCCCCCGGACACTGAACCCCGATCAATAAACCCCAGCTCCCCCAGACACTGAACCCCAATCAATAAACCCAGTTCACCCAGACATTGCACCCCCTCAGTTCAGTTGTGTGGTGCAGCAGATAGTAAACCCCTGATTCTCCCTGAGTCGCTGGGCTGGAGCTCCTCAGTCAGAAAGGTTTCTGTGGGTCTCATAAACTGCTGCCAAGGTCACTGCCCCACGGCTGGTGGGGGTACAGTTCCCCTACATACCTCCTCTATTGACCCACTACGGACCCCCTACTGACCCGCTATAGACCCCCCTACAGACCCGTTACCAGAGTGCATCTTGGAAGGGCCTTTGTAGTGGGTGCTGCTGGGCTGGTGACCTCTCCCTGGGCTCAGCAGGAAGCTTTGTCCTCTCAGGGACATTCATTTATTGATAGGAAAAAGTGATTTTAAGATTCTCCTACGAAATTACAACTTGCATTCACAGTGTCTTTAACGCTGAAAATTATCCCAAGGTGCTGCTCACAGACACAGGGAAAGGGACAAAATAATTGAAAAATTATTTCTTGAGCTCCTGATGTTAGGAACAGGAGGAGGCCATTCAGCCCCTCGAGCCTGTTCCACCATTCAATTAGATCATGGCTGATCTGTATCTTAACTCCATTTACCCGCCTTGGTTCCGTAACCCTTAATCCCCTCACCCAACAAAAATCGATCAATCTCAGTTTTGAAAATTTCAATTAAACTCAACAGGTTTGGGTAGATTTGGTTTGAGTTAAGAAATTAAAGAGGTGCCATTACACTACTGGGTGTATTCTATAGGCCACCAACTAGTGGGAAGAATATACAGGAGCAAACCTGCAGGGAAATTACAGAGAGGTGCAAAAGCCATAGAGTAGTGATAACTGGAGACTTCCACTATCCTAATATAGACTGGGATAATAATAATAATATAAGGGGCACAGAGGGGGAGGAACTTTTGAAATGTGTTCAGGAGAACTCCCTTAACCAGTACATTTCCGGCCGAACGAGGAAGGAGGCATTGCTGGACTTGGTTCTAGGGAATGAGGCGGGCCAAGTGGAGCAAGTGTCAGTGGGGGAGCATTTAGGGAACAGCGATCATAGTATCATAAGGTTTAGAATAGCTATGGAAAAGGACACAGACTACTCTAAAGTAAAATTACTCAATTGGAGGAGGGCCAATTTCAATGGGATGAGAACAGATCTGGCCCGGGTAAATTGGAATCAAAGATTGGCAGGCAAAACTGTATTTGAACAGTGGGCGGCCTTTAAAGAGGAGATGATTAAGGTACAGTCTAGGTACACTCCCACGAGGGAGAAAGGAGGGCAACTAAAGCCAGAGCTCCCTGGATGACAAAAGAGATAGAGAGTAAGATGAAACGGAAAAAAGGGGCGTATGACAGATGTCAGGTTGATAACACAAGTGAGAACCAGGCAGAATATAGAAAGTTCAGAGGGGAAGTGAAAAAGGAAATAAGAGGGGCAAAGAGAGAGAATGAGAACAGACTGGCGGCCAACATAAAAGGGAATCCAAAAGTCTTCTACAGGCTGTAAACAGTAAACGGGTGGTAAGAGGAGGGGTGGGGCCGATTAGGGACCATAAAGGAGATCTATTCATGGAGGCAGAGGGCATGGCTGAGGTACTAAATGAGTACTTTGCATCTGTCTTTACCAAGGAAGAAGATGCTGCCAGAGTCTCAGTAAAGGAAGATATAGTTGTGATACTGGATGGGCTAAAAATTGATAAAGAGGAGGTGCTAGAAAGGCTAGCTGTACTTAAAGTAGATAAGTCACCCGGCCCGGATGGGATGCATCCAAGGTTGCTGAGGGAATTAAGGGTGGAAACTGTGGAGGTACTGGCCATAATCTTCCAAACATCCTTAGATACGGGGGTGGTGCCAGAGGACTGGAGAATTGCAAATGTTACACCCTTGTTCAAAAAAGGGTGTAAGGATAAACCCAGCAACTACAGGCCAGTTAGTTTAACCTCAGTGGTGGGGAAACTTTTAGAAACGATAATCCGGGACAGAATTAACAGTCACTTGGACGAGTGTAGATTGATTAGGGAAAGCCAGCACGGATTTGTTAAAAGCAAATCATGTTTAACTAACTTGATAGTGTTTTTTGATGAGGTAACAGAGAGGGTCGATGAGGGCAATGCAGTTGATGTGGTGTATATGGACTTTCAAAAGGCGTTTGATAAAGTGCCCATGGAATAAAGGGGGCAGTAGCAACATGGATACAGGATTGACTGAGGGACAGGAAACAGAGAGTAGTGGTGAACGGTTGTTTTTCGGACTGGAGGGAGGTGTACAGTGGTGTTCCCCAGGGGTCAGTGCTGGGACCACTGCTTTTCTTGATATATATTAATGACTTGGACTTGGGTGTACAGGGCACAATTTCAAAATCTGCAGAGGACACAAAATTTGGAAGGATAGTAAACAGTGAGGAGGATAGTGATAGACTTCAAGAGGATATAGACAGGCTGGAGTCATGGGCGGACACGTGGCAGATGAAATTTAATGCAGAAAAATGCGAAGTGATACATTTCGGCAAGAAGAACGAGGAGAGGGGTACAGGAACAGAGAGATCGGGGGGTGTATGTGCAAAAATCGTTGAAGTTGGCAGGGCAGGTTGAGAAAGCAGTTGAAAAAGCAAACGGGATCCTGGGCTTTATAAATAGAGGCATAGAGTACAAAAGCAAGGAAGTCATGATGAACCTTTATAAAACACTGGTTCGGCCACAACTGGAGTATTGTGTCCAGTTCTGGGCACCGCACTTTAGGAAAGATGTGAAGGCCTTAGAGAGGGTGCAGAAGAGATTTACTAGAATGATTCCAGGGATGAGGGACTTTAGTTACGTGGACAGACTGGAGAAGCTGGGGTTGTCCTCCTTGGAACAGAGACGGTTGCGAGGAGATTTGATAGAGGTGTTCAAAATCATGAAGGGTCTAGATAGAGTAGATAGAGAGGAACTGTTCCCATTGGTGGAAGGGTCAAGAACCAAAGGACATAGATTTAAGGTGACTGGCAAAAGAACCAAAGGTGACATGAGGGAAAATCATTTTACCCAGCGAGTGGTTAGGATCTGGAATGCGCTGCCCGAGGGGGTGGTGGAGGCAGATTCAATCATGGCCTTCAAAAGGGAACTGGATAAACACTTGAAAGGAAAACATTTGCAGGGCTACAGGGAAAGGGCGGGGGAGTGGGACGAGCTGGATTGCTCTTGCATGGAGCCGGCGCAAACTCGATGGGCCAAATGGCCTCCTTCCGTGCTGTAAACTTTCTATGCTTGTAACAGCTTTTTGGGGGAGAGAGTTCCAGATTCCCACTCCCCTTTGTGTGATGAAGTGCTTCCTGACATCACCCCTGAACGGCCTGGCTCTAATTTTAAGGTTCTGCCCCCTTGTTCTGGACTCCCCCCACCAGAGGAAATAGTTTCTCTCTATCGACCCGATCAAATCCTTTAATCATCTTAAACAACTCGATTAGATCACCCCTTAATCTTCTATACTCGAGGGAATACAAGCGCAGTCTGTGCAACCCGTCCTCGTAATTTAACCCTTTTAGCCCCGGTATCATTCTGGTGAATCTGCACTGCACCCCCTCCAAGGCCAATATGCTTGTTAATCTGAGCTGAGAACTCGTCTCCCTTTCGAGAGGTCAGACTGTCGCTAAAACTCCACACTCACCAGATTCTCGATCGAACACTGGAATTCAGAAATCTTCTTCAGAGTCTCATTATCTCTCTTCACTTCATTGATGTACATAGCCAGATCCTGGAATAGAACCACACGCACAGTTATAACATCTCACACCTCCTGCTGGAAAGGTGCTGAATTCAGCCCAATTCAACTGCGAACATGGAACTGCTCTCCATATTCTGACGCGTCTCCCAACTCCATACAACGGTCTGGGTCAGTGATTGAGGTCTGACTGATACGCACTGCACTGCCAGTGATGGGCTCTGGATGGCGACTCTGTACACTGAGTGGCCGACTTCAAACCTGAGCTCAGTTTCCTCCAGTTGGTTGGGGTTTCACAGGCACAGCTCGCCCACCAGCACCAAAGGCCCATTTTTCCTGCATGAGATCAGACAGCGTCGGCTGGATATTCGAACAAGGGGAGCATCATAGCTGAGCCTAATCCTGTTGTAAACAATTTTACAACACCAAGTTATAGTCACCTGAGGAAGGAGGAAGCCTCCGAAAGCTTGTGGAATTTAAAATAAATTTGTTGGACTATAACTTGGTGTTGTAAAATTGTTTACAATTGTCAACCCCAGTCCATCACCGGCATCTCCACATCGAGCCGAATCCTGTTCACATCTAACATCCCCAAACATGCAGATTCCAGGCGGTGTCGTTGGACAGTGATCAGGAGCAGGATCCCTGGCAGATTTCCCCTCTCTCTAACTCAGGGGTCACTGGACAGTGATCAGGAGCAGGATTCTGGAACGGTCCCAGCGGATTGGAAGGGAGCAAATGTAACCCCACTATTCCAGAAAGGAGGGAGAGAGAAAACAGGGAACTACAGGCCAGTTAGCCTGACATCAGTCATCGAAAAATGCTGGAATCCATTATTAAGGAAGTGGTAAACAGGGCACTTAGAAAATCATAATATGATTAGGCAGAGTCAACATGGTTTTATGAAAGGGAAATCTTAACTCAGAGGGTTGTGAACCTTTGGAATTCTCTACACCAGAGGGCTGTGGATGCTCAGTCGTTGAGTATATTCAAGGCTGAGATGGATGGATTTTTGGACTCCAGGGGAATCAAGGGATATGGGGAATCAGACAGGAAAGTGGAGTTGAGGTCAAAGATCAGCCATGATCTGATTGAATGGTGGAGCAGGCTCGAGGGGCCGAATGGCCGACTCCTGCTCCTACTTCTTATGTTCTTGGGAATCCGGGCTGATTTCCCTTCTCTCTAACCCAGGGGTCACACAGTGATCAGGATCAGGTCAGTAATGGTGGTCATGAAATTACCGGATTGTTGTAAAAACCTATCAGGTTCACTCATGTCCTTTAGGGAAGGAAACCTGCCGTCCTTACCCGGTCTGGCCGAAATGGGACTCCAGACCCACAGCAATGTGGTTGATTCTTAGTTGCCCTCTGAAATGGCCTAACAAACCACTCAGTTTTACAATCTCGCTACAAAAAGTCACAATAAGAATAAAACCGGATGGACCACCCAGCATCGGACCACTGGGCACCGGACATGACAAAAGTAAAGCAAGCCCAGTCGACCCTGAAAAGTCCTCCTCACTAACATCTGGGGACTTGTGCCAAAATTGGGAGGGGAGAGCTGTCCCACAGACTAGTCAAGCAACAGCCTGACATAGAAATACTCACAGAATCATACCTTTCAGCCAATGTCCCAGACTCTTCCATCACCATCCCTGGGTATGTCCTGTCCCACCGGCAGGACAGACCCACCAGAGGTGGTGGTACAGTGATATACAGTCAGAAGAGAGTGACCCTGGGAGTCCTCAACATTGACTCCGGACCCCATGAAATCTCATGGCATCAGGTCAAACATGGGCAAGGAAACCTCCTGCTGATTACCACCTACCGTCCTCCCTCAGCTGATGAATCAGTCCTCCTCCATGTTGAGCACTACTTGGAGGAAGCACTGAGGGTAGCAAGGGCACAAAATGTACTCTGGGTGGGGGACTTCAATGTCCATCACCAAGAGTGGCTCGGTAGCACCACTACTGACCAAGCTGGCCGAGTCCTGAAGGACATAGCTGCCAGACTGGGCCTGTGGCAGGTGGTGAGCGAACCAACACGAGAGAAAAACCTACTTGACCTCGTCCTCACCAATCTACCTGTCGCAAATGCATCTGTCCATGACAGTATTGGTAGGAGTGACCACCGCACAGTCCTTGTGGAGACGAAGTTCCGTCTTCGCACTGAGGACACCGTCCATCGTGTTGTGTGGCACTACCACCGTGCTAAATGGGATAGATTCAGAACAGATCTAGCACCTCAAAACTGGGCATCTATGAGGCGCTGTGGGCCATCAGCAGCAGCAGAATTGTATTCCAGCACAATCTGTAACCTCATGGCCCGGCATATTCCTCACTCTACCATTACCAACAAGCCAGGGGATCAGCCCTGGTTCAATGAGGAGTGTAGAAGAGCATGCCAGGGGCAGCACCAGGCATACCTAAAAATGAGATGCCAACCTGGTGAAGCTACAACACAGGACTACATGCATGCTAAACAGCGGAAGCAACAGACAGAGCTAAGCGATTCCACAACCAACGGATCAGATCAAAGCACTGCAGTCCTGCCACATCCAGTTGTGAATGGTGGTGGACAATTAAACAACTAACGGGAGGAGGAGGCTCTGTAAACATCCCCATCCTCAATGATGGCGGAGTCCAGCACATGAGTACAAAAGAAAAGGCTGAAGCGTTTGCAACCATCTTCAGCCAGAAGTGCCGAGTGGATGATCCATCTCGGCCTCCTCTTGATATCCCCACCATCAGAGAAGCCAGTCTTCAGCCAATTCGATTCACTCCACATGATATCAAGAAACGGCTGAGTGCACTGGATACAGCAAAGGCTATGGGCCCCGTCAACATCCCGGCTGTAGTGCTGAAGACTTGTGCTCCAGAACTAGCCGCGCCTCTAGCCAAACTGTTCCAGTACAGCTACAACACTGGCATCTACCAACAATGTGGAAAATTGCCCAGGTATGTCCTGCCAAAAAAAGCAGGACAAATCCAATCCGACCAATTACCGCCCCATCAGTCTACTCTCAATCATTAGCAAAGTGATGGAAGGTGTCGTTGACAGTGCTATCAAGCGGCACTTACTCACCAATAACCTGCTCACCGATGCTCAGTTTGGGTTCCGCCAGGACCACTCGGCTCCAGACCTCATTACAGTCTTGGACCAAACATTGACAAAAGAGCTGAATTCCAGAGATGAGGTGAGAGTGACTGCCCTTGACATCAAGGCAGCATTTGACCGAGTGTGGCACCAAGGAGTCCGAGTAAAATTGAAGCCAATGGGAATCAGGGGGAAAACTCTCCAGTGGTTGGAGTCATACCTAGCACAAAGGAAGATGGTAGTGGTTGTTGGAGGCCAATCATCTCAGCCCCAGGACATCGCTGCAGGAGTTCCTCAGGGCAGTGTCCTAGGCCCAACCATCTTCAGTTGCTTCATCAATGACCTTCCCTCCACCATAAGGTCAGAAATGGGGATGTTCGCTGATGATTGCGCAGTGTTCAGTTCCATTCGCAACCCCTCAGATAATGAAGCAGTCCGTGCCCGCATGCAGCAAGACCTGGACAACATCCAGGCTTGGGCTGATAAGTGGCAAGTAACATTCGCGCCAGACAAGTGCCAGGCAATGACCATCTCCAACAAGAGAGAGTCTAACCACCTCCCCTTGACATTCAACGGCATTACCATCGCCGAATTCCCCCACCATCAACATCCTGGGGGTCACCATTGACCAGAAACTTAACTGGACCAGCCACACAAATACCGTGGCTATAAGAGCAGGTCAGAGGCTGGGTATTCTGCGGCGAGTGACTCACCTCCTGACTCCCCAAAGCCTTTCCAGCATCTACAAGGCACAAGTCAGGAGTGTGATGGAATACTCTCCACTTGCCTGGATGAGTGCAGCTCCAACAACACTCAAGAAGCTCGACACCATCCAGGACAAAGCAGCCCGCTTGATTGGCACCCCATCCACCACCCTAAACATTCACTCCCTTCACCACCGGCGCACAGTGGCTGCAGTGTGTACCATCCACAGGATGCACTGCAGCAACTCACCAAGGCTTCTTCGACAGCTCCTCCCAAACCCGCAACCTCTACCACCTAGAAGGACAAGAGCAGCAGGCACATGGGAACAACACCACCTGCACGTTCCCCTCCAAGTTACACTCCATCCCGACTTGGAAATATATCGCCGTTCCTTCATCGTCGCTGGGTCAAAATCCTGGAACTCCCTTCCTAACAGCACTGTGGGAGAACCGTCATCACACGGACTGCAGCGGTTCAAGAAGGCGGCTCACCACCACCTTCTCAAGGGCAATTAGGGATGGGCAATAAATGCCGGCCTCACCAGCGACGCCCACATCCCATGAACGAATAAATAAAGAAAATTTCCCCTCTCTCCAACCCAGGGGTTCACTGGACAGTGATCAGGAGCAGGAACCCTGGCTGATTTTCCCCTCTCTCTAACCCAGGGGTCACTGGACAGTGATCAGGAGCAGGAACCCTGGCTGATTTCCCCCTCTCTCTCACCCAGGGGTCACAGGACAGTGATCAGGAGCAGGAATCCGGGCTGATATTCCCCTCTCTCCAACCCAGGGGTCACTGGACAGTGATCAGGAGCAGGAACCCTGGCTGATTTCCCCCTCTCTCTAACCCAGGGGTAACTGGACAGTGATCAGGAGCAGGAACCCTGGCTGATTTCCCCTCTCTCTAACCCAGGAGTCACTGGGCTGAAAAGTAGCCCTGACTGAGATCAGTTAATTCTCACAAGCTAAGGATGGAGTCTGGGATTTCCCTGGTGGGGGTTCCGGGCTGCACCTTACAGGGCATTTACTGACTGATCAATTCACTGTCCTTTAATATCTGTGTGAGATTCCCATTGAATAAAACTGAAGTCTTAAAATCATCAATAATATCACAGACACAGGGAATCAAACAGATGCTCACTGACATA
>NW_027138881.1:87896-127896 GCF_035084215.1 Heptranchias perlo | reverse complement strand
GTGTGTGTGCAAGGGGAGAGAGAGTGTGTGTGTGCAAGGGGAGAGAGAGAGAGTGTGCAAGGGGAGAGAGAGAGTGTGTGCAAGGGTAGAGAGAGAGGGTGTGTGTGCAAGGGTAGAGAGAGAGTGTGTGTGTGCAAGGGGGAGAGAGAGCCGGTGTGTGTGTGCAAGGGTAGAGAGAGTGCGTGTGCAAGGGGAGAGAGAGAGTGTGTGTGTGCAAGGGGAGAGAGAGAGAGTGTGTGTGCAAGGCGAGAGAGAGTGTGTGCAAGGCGAGAGAGAGAGTGAGTGTGCAAGGCGAGAGAGAGAGTGTGTGCAAGGCGAGAGAGAGAGTGTGTGCAAGGGGAGAGAGAGTGTGTGCAAGGGGAGAGAGAGTGTGTGTGCAAGGCGAGAGAGAGTGTGTGCAAGACGAGAGAGAGAGTGTGTGTGCAAGACGAGAGAGAGAGAGTGTGTGTGCAAGGGGAGAGAGAGAGTGTGAGAGCAAGGGGAGAGAGAGAGTGTGTGTGCAAGGCGAGAGAGAATGTGTGTGCAAAGGGAGAGAGAGAGAGAGTGTGTGTGCAAGGTGAGAGAGAGAGAGTGTGTGTGCAAGGGGAGAGAGAGTGTGTGTGCAAAGGGAGAGAGAGAGAGTGTGTGCAAGGGGAGAGAGAGAAAGTGTGTGTGCAAGAGAGAGAGAGTGTGTGTGCAAGGCGAGAGAGAGAGTGTGTGTGCAAGGCGAGAGAGTGTGTGTGCAAGGGTAGAGAGAGTGTGTGCGAGGGGAGAGAGAGAGTGTGTGCAGGGGAGAGAGAGAGGTGTGTGCAAGGGGAGAGAGAGTGTGTCGTGCAAGGGGAGAGGGAGAGAGTGTGTGTGCAAGGGGAGAGAGAGTGTGTGTGCAAGGGAGGGAGAGTGTGTGTGCAAGGTGAGAGAGAGTGTGTGTGCAAGGGGAGAGAGAGAAAGTGGGTGTGCAAGGCGAGAGAGAGAGTGTGTGTCCAAGGCGAGAGAGAGAGTGTGTGTGCAAGGGGAGAGAGAGTGTGTGCGAGGGGAGAGAGTGTGTGTGCGAGGGGAGAGAGTGTGTCCAAGGGGAAAGAGAGTGTGTGTGCAAGGGGAGAGAGAGAGTGTGTGTGCAAGGGGAGAGAGAGAGTGTGTGTGTGCAAGGCGAGAGAGAGAGAGAGTGTTTGTGCAAGGCGAGAGAGAGTGTGTGTAAGGCGAGAGAGATAGTGTGTGTGCAAGGGGAGAGAGAGTGTGTGTGTGCAAGGCGAGAGAGAGAGTGTGTGTGTGCAAGGGGAGAGAGTGTGTGTGCAAGGGGCGAGAGAGTGTGTGTGCAAGGCGAGAGAGAGTGTGTGCAAGGGGAGAGAGAGAGTGTGTGTGCAAGGCGAGAGAGAGTGTGTGTGTGCAAGGGGAGAGAGAGAGAGTGTGTGTGCAAGGCGAGAGAGAGAGAGTGTGTGTGCAAGGGAGAGAGTGTGTGTGTGCAAGGGGCGAGAGAGAGAGAGTGTGTGTAAGGCGAGAGAGAGAGAGTGTGTGTAAGGCGAGAGAGATAGTGTGTGTGCAAGGGGAGAGAGAGTGTGTGTGTGCAAGGGGAGAGAGAGAGTGTGTGTGCAAGGGGAGAGAGAGAGAGTGAGTGTGTGCAAGGGTGGAGAGAGTGTGTGTGTGCAAGTGGAGAGAGAGAGTGTGTGTGTGCAAGGGGAGAGAGAGTGTGTGTGTGCAAGGGGAGAGAGAGAGAGTGTGTGTGCAAGGGGAGAGAGAGAGTGTGTGTGCAAGGGGAGAGAGAGAGAGTGTGTGTGCAAGGGGAGAGAGAGAGTGTGTGTGCAAGGCGAGAGAGAGAGTGTGTGTGTGCAAGGCGAGAGAGAGAGAGTGTGTGTGTGCAAGGGGAGAGAGTGTGTGTGCAAGGGGAGAGAGAGAGTGTGTGTGCAAGGCGAGAGAGAGTGTGTGCAAGTGGAGAGAGAGAGTGTGTGTGCAAGGGGAGAGAGAGAGAGTGTGTGTGCAAGGCGAGAGAGAGAGAGTGTGTGTGCAAGGGGAGAGAGAGAGTGTGTGTGCAAGGCATTAGAGAGTGTGTGCAAGGGGAGAGAGGGAGTGTGTGTGCAAGGCGAGAGAGAGTGTGTGTGTGCAAGGGGAGAGAGAGAGAGTGTGTGTGCAAGGCGAGAGAGAGTGTGTGTGTGCAAGGCGAGAGAGAGAGAGTGTGTGTGCAAGGGGAGAGAGAGAGTGTGTGTGCAAGGCGAGAGAGAGTGTGTGCAAGGGGAGAGAGAGAGTGTGTGTGCAAGGTGAGAGAGAGTGTGTGTGTGCAAGGGGAGAGAGAGTGAGTGTGTGTGCAAGGCGAGAGAGAGTGTGTATGCAAGGCGAGAGAGAGAGAGTGCGTGTGCAAGGCGAGAGAGAGAGTGTTTGTGCGCAAGGGGAGAGAGTGTGTGCGCAAGGGGAGAGAGAGAGTGTGGGTGTGCAAGGGGAGAGAGAGTGTGTGCAAGGGGAGAGAGAGAATGTGTGTGCAAGGCGAGAGAGAGTGTGTGCAAGGGGAGAGAGAGTGTGTGTGCAAGGGGAGAGAGTGTGTGTGCAAGACGAGAGAGAGAGTGTGTGTGCAAGGGGAGAGAGAGTGTCTGTGCAAGGGGAGAGAGAGAGTGTGTGAGCAAGGGGAGAGAGAGAGAGTGTGTGTGCAAGGCGAGAGAGAGTGTGTGTGTGCAAAGGGAGAGAGAGAGAGTGTGTGTGCAAGGGGAGAGAGAGAGTGTGTGTGCAAGGCGAGAGAGAGAGTGTGCGTGTGCAAGGGGAGAGAGTGTGTGCGCAAGGGGAGAGAGAGAGTGTGTGCGCAAGGGGAGAGAGTGTGTGTGCAAGGGGAGAGAGTGTGTGCGCAAGGGGAGAGAGAGAGTGTGTGTGTGCAAGGGGAGAGAGTGTGTGCGCAAGGGGAGAGAGAGTGTGGGTGTGCAAGGGGAGAGAGAGTGTGTGCAAGGGGAGAGAGAGAGTGTGTGCGCAAGGGGAGAGAGAGAGTGTGTGTGTGCAAGGGGAGAGAGAGTGTGTGCAAGGGGAGAGAGTGTGTGTGTGCAAGGCGAGAGAGAGAGTGTGTTTGCAAGGGGAGAGAGAGTGTGTGTGTGCAAGGGTAGAGAGAGAGTGTGTGTGTGTGCAAGGGGAGAGAGAGAGCGTGTGTGTGTGCAAGGGTAGAGAGAGAGAGTGTGTGTGCAAGGGGAGAGAGAGAGAGAGTGTGTGTGCAAGGGGAGAGAGAGAGTGTGTGTGTGCAAGGGGAGAGAGAGAGTGTGTGTGTGCAAGGGGAGAGTGTGTGTGCGCAAGGGGAGAGAGAGAGAGTGTGCAAGGGGAGAGAGAGAGAGTGTGCAAGGGGAGAGAGAGAGAGCCCCTCCCCCTCCTGTCCCCATCCCAATCCTCCCTCCATCCCATCCTGTACGAATCCCACTGCCAACGCCTGTCAATCAGTTTGTTTACCTCGATTTTGTTCCGGATTTCTTCCCGGGATGCCATGAGTTGGTCCAAGGTTTTTTGGGAAGTTTCCATCTGGCTGCAATACTTCCCGTAAATCAGGAGCCTGCGATCGGAAGGGAAGAGTGGTGAGAGAGGAATGAAGAATCATAGAATGATACAGCACAAAAGGAGGCCATTCAGCCCATTGTGCCTGTGCCAGCTCTTTGAACGAGCGATCCAATTAGTCCCAGTCCCCTGCTCTTTCCCCAGAGTCCTGCAAATTTTTCCCCTTCAAGTATTTATCCAATTCCCTTTTGAAAGTTATTATTGAATCTGCTTCCACCGCCCTTTCAGGCAGCGCATTCCAGATCAGAACAACTCGCTGCGAACATCTCCCCTCTGGTTCTTTTGTCGAACTCCTTAAATCTGTGTCCCCTGGTTACCGACCCTCCTGCCACTGGAAACAGTTTCTCCTTATTTACTCTCTCAAAACCCCTCATAATTTTGAACACCTCTATTAAATCTCCCCTTAACCTTCTCTGCTCTAAGGAGAACAATCCCAGCTTCTCCAGTCTCTCCACATAACTGAAGTCCCTCATCCCTGGTACCATTCTGGTAAATCTCCTCTGCACCCTCTCCAAGGCCTTCACATCCTTCCTAAAGTGCGGTGCCCAGAATTGGACAAAATACTCCAGCTGGGACCGAACCAGTGTTTATAAAGGTTCAGCATAGCTTCCTTGCTTTTGTACTCTATGCCTCTATTAATAAAACCGAGGATCCCATATGTCTTTTTAACAGCCTCCTCAACCTGTCCTGCCACCTTCAAAGATTTGTGTGCATATACCCCCAGGTCTCTCTGTTCCTGCACCCCTTTAAAATTGTACCATTTAGTTTATATTGCCTCTCCTCATTCTTCCTACCAAAATGTCTCATTTCACACTTCTCTGCGTTAAATTTCATGTGTCATGTGTCTGCCCATTTCACCAGTCTGTCTATGTTTGAAACAATAATCTGGGACAAAGTTAATAGTCACTTGGACAAGTATGGATTAATAAAGGAAAGCCAGGGTGGATTTGTTAAAAGCATTGAGTTTTTTGATGAGGTAACAGAGAGGGCAGATGAGGGCAATGCGGTGGATGTTGTGTGTATGGACTTTCAAAAGGCATTTGATAAAGTGCCACATAATAGGTTTGTAATTAGAGTAGAAGCCCATGGACTAAAGGGGACAGTGATAACATGGATACAAAATTGGCCAAGTGACAGAAAACAGAGAGTAGTGGTGAACGGTTGTTTTTCAGACTGGAGGGAGGTGTACAGTGGTGTTCCCCAGGGGTCAGTGCTGGGACCACTGCTTTTCTTGATATATATTAATGACTTGGACTTGGGTGTACAGGGCACAATTTCAAAATTTGCAGATGACATAAAACTTGGAAGGTTAGTAAACAGTGAGGAGGATAGTGATAGACTTCAAGAGGATGTAGACAGGCTGGTGGAACGGGCAGACACGTGGCAGATGAAATTTAATGCAGAGAAGTGCGAAATGATTCATTTTGGTAGGAAGAACAAGGAGAGGCAATATAAACTAAAGGATACAATTCTAAAAGGGGTACAGGAACAGAGAGATCTGGGGGTGATTGTGCGCATTGGGGGCATTGCTGCAGGGCAGTGTCCTAGGCCCAACCATCTTCAGCTGCTTCATCAATGACCTTCCCTCCATCATAAGGTCAGAAATGGGGATGTTCGCTGATGATTGCACAGTGTTCAGTTACATTCGCAAACCCTTCAAATAATGAAGCAGTCCGAGCCCACATGCAGCAAGACCTGGACAACATCCAGGCTTGGGCTCATAAGTGGCAAGTAACATTCATGACAGACAAGTGCCAGGCAATGACCATCTCCAACAAGAGAGAGTCTAACTACCTCTCCTTGACATTCAACGGCATTACCATCGCCGAATCCCCCACCATCAACATCCTGGGGGTCACCACTGACCAGAAACTTAACTGGACCAGCCATATAAATACTGTGGCTACAAGAGCAGGTCAAAGGCTGGGTATTCTGCAGTGAGTGACTCACCTCCTGACTCCCCAAAGCCTTTCCACCATCTACAAGGCACAAGTCAGGAGTGTGATGGAATACTCTCCACTTGCCTGGATGAGTGCAGCTCCAACAACACTCAAGAAGCTCAACATCATCCAGGACAAAGCAGCCCGCTTGATTGGCACCCCATCCACCACCCTAAACATTCACTCCCTTCACCACCGGTGCACAGTGGCTGCAGTGTGTACCATCCACAGGATGCACTGCAGCAACTCGCCAAGGCTTCTTCGACAGCACCTCCCAAACCCGCGACCTCTACCACCTAGAAGGACAAGAGCAGCAGGCTCATGGGAACAACACCACCTGCACGTTCCCCTCCAAGTCACACACCATCCCGACTTGGAAATATATTGCTGTTCCTTTATCGCCGCTGGGTCAAAATCCTGGAGCTCCCTTCCTAACAGCACTGTGGGAGAACCTTCATCACACGGACTGCAGCGGTTCAAGAAGGCGGCTCACCACCACCTTCTCGAGGGCAATTAGGGATGGGCAATAAATGCCAACCTCGCCAGAGACGCCCACATCCCATGAACGAATAAATAAAACAAATCATTGAAGGTGGCAGGGCAGGTAGAGAAAGCGGTTTAAAAAAGCGTATGGGATCCTGGGCTTTATAAATAGAGGCATAGAGTACAAAAGTATGGAAGTCATGATGAACCTTTACAAAACACTGGTTCAGCCACAACTGGAGTATTGTGTCCAGTTCTGGGCACAGCACTTTAGGAAAGATGTGAAGGCCTTAGAGAGGGTGCAGAAGAGATTTACTAGAATGATTCCGGGGATGAGGGACTTTAGTTACGTGGACAGACTGGAGAAGCTGGGGTTGTTCTCCTTGGAACAGAGAAGGTTGCGAGGAGATTTGATAGAGGTATTCAAAATCATGAAGGGTCTAGACAGAGTAGATAGAGAGAAACTGTCCCCATTGGCAGAAGGGTCAAGAACCAGAGGACACAGATTTAAGGTGATTGGCAAAAGAAGCAAAGGTGACATGAGGAAAAACTTGTTTATACAGCGAGTGGTTGTGATCAGGAATGCACTGCCCGAGGGGGTGGTGGAGGCAGATTCAATCATGGCCTTCAAAAGAGAACTGGATAAAAGGGAAGGGAAAAAATTTGCAGGGCCATGGGGATAGGGCGAGAGAGTTTGACTAGCTGGATTGCTCTTGCAGAGAGCCAGCACGGACTTGGTGGGCCGAATGGCCTCCTTCTGTGCTGTAACCTTTCTTTGATTCTCTGTCCTCCTGAAGTCTGTTGCTATCCTCCGCACTGTTTACTACATTTCTGAGTTTCGTGTTATCTGCAAACTTTGAAATTATACTCTGTATCCCCAAGTCCAGATCATTAATATCTATCAAAAAGAGCAGTGGTCCTAATATTGATCACTGGGGAACACCACTGTATACTTCCCTCCTGTCTGAAAAGCAACCGTTCACCACTACTCTCTGCTTTCTGTCTCTTAGCCAGTTTGTATCCACGCTGTCACTGTCCCTTTAATCCCATGGGCTTCAATTGTGCTGACAAGTCTATTATGTGGCACTTTATCAAACGGCTTTTGAAAGTCCATACTCACAACATCAACCGCACTCCCCTCATCAACCCTCTCATGAAAGAACTCAGTCAAGTTAGTCAAACACTATTTGCCTTTAACAAATCCATGCTAACTTTCATGATCATATTTTTCCAAGTGTCAATTAATTTTGTCCTGGATTATTGTCTCTGAAACTTTCCCCACCCCCGATGTTAGGCTGACAGGCCTGTAATTGCCGGGTTTATCCCCATCCCCTTTTTTTGAATAGGGGTGTAACATTTGCAATCCTCCAGTCCTCTGGCACCGTCACCATATTTAAGGAGGATTGGAAAATTCTGGCCTGAGGCTCCACAATTTCCTCTCCTCTCTCTCAGATGCTTTCTGCTTCATTTCAGATTTCCAGCATTTCTAGGTTCTGTTTTTATATCCACACCTTTCACTGTACATCGAGGTACATGGACCTGCTCCAGGTACACACAGGCCGCAGCAGAATATTTGTTGGGAGGATTTATTGGTCCATTTGAGTTCCTATAGTCCCTCTGCTGTGTGATAAACTCCAGATGGGTCCTGTACCTGCTCAGGACATAGAGTGCAGCTCATCACAGTTTAGAATCATACACGAACAGACGAGCAGAACCTCCAGGCGAGAGAGTCCAAATTACCCTTCAGCTGAGTAAACTCGATCACTGCCCTGAGACCTCTCCCGCTGTAACTTTCTACACACTCTTCACTGCAATACTCGTGTGTGTTTCTATCACACCCTCAAACCAAAGACACTTTCTGAGTACGGCAAGTTTGTGAAACAGGCAGATTTTGAAGAGGATTAGCATTTTATAACCACCCGCCCCATCACACCTCGCGACATGGGAGAGGAGGAGACAAACTCCAAACTCAGCGACCCACTGGACAATGGTCAGTAATTAACACTCCGACACACTGGACAATGGTCAGTAATTAACACTCCGACACACTGGACAATGGTCGGTAATTAACACTCCGACACACTGGACAATGGTCAGTAATTAACACTCCGACACACTGGACAATGGTCAGTAATTAACACTCCGACACACTGGACAATGGTCAGTAATTAACACTCCGACACACTGGACAATGGTCAGTAATTAACACTCTGACCCACTGGACAATGGTCGGTAATTAACACTCCGACACACTGGACAATGGTCAGTGATCAACACTCCGACACACTGGACAATGGTCAGTAATTAACACTCTGACACACTGGACAATGGTCAGTAATTAACACTCCGACACACTGGACAATGGTCAGTAATTAACACTCCGACACACTGGACAATGGTCAGTAATTAACACTCCGACACACTGGACAATGGTCAGTAATTAACACTCCGACCCACTGGACAATGGTCAGTAATTAACACTCCGACACACTGGACAATGGTCAGTAATTAACACTCCGACACACTGGACAATGGTCAGTAATTAACACTCCGACACACTGGACAATGGTCAGTAATTAACACTCCGACACACTGGACAATGGTCAGTAATTAACACTCCGACACACTGGACAATGGTCAGTAATTAACACTCCGACCCATTGGACAATGGTCAGTAATTAACACTCCGACCCACTGGACAATGGTCAGTAATTAACACTCCGACCCACTGGACAATGGTCAGTAATTAACACTCCGACCCATTGGACAATTGTCAGTAATTAACAATCCGACACACTGGACAATGGTCAGTAATTAACACTCCGACACACTGGACAATGGTCAGTAATTAACACTCCGACACACTGGACAATGGTCAGTAATTAACACTCCGACCCATTGGACAATGGTCAGTAATTAACACTCCGACCCATTGGACAATGGTCAGTAATTAACACTCCGACCCATTGGACAATGGTCAGTAATTAACACTCCCACACACTGGACAATGGTCAGTAATTAACACTCCGACACACTGGACAATGGTCAGTAATTAACACTCCGACCCATTGGACAATGGTCAGTAATTAACACTCCGACACACTGGACAATGGTCAGTAATTAACACTCCGACACACTGGACAATGGTCAGTAATTAACACTCCGACCCATTGGACAATGGTCAGTAATTAACACTCCGACCCATTGGACAATGGTCAGTAATTAACACTCCGACACACTGGACAATGGTCAGTAATTAACACTCCGACACACTGGACAATGGTCAGTAATTAACACTCCGACCCATTGGACAATGGTCAGTAATTAACACTCCGACCCACTGGACAATGGTCAGTAATTAACACTCCGACACACTGGACAATGGTCAGTAATTAACACTCCGACCCACTGGACAATGGTCAGTAATTAGCACTCCGACACACTGGACAATGGTCAGTAATTAACACTCCGACACACTGGACAATGGTCAGTAATTAACACTCCGACCCACTGGACAATGGTCAGTAATTAACACTCCGACCCACTGGACAATGGTCAGTAATTAACACTCCGACACACTGGACAATGGTCAGTAATTAACACTCCGACACACTGGACAATGGTCAGTGATTAACACTCCGACACACTGGACAATAGTAGTTACTCAGACTGGCTAAAGGTGGGAAGTGGAGTTCCACAGGGATCAGTGCTGGGACCACTGTTGTTCACAATTTACATTAATGATTTGGTTTCAGCAATCGGAAGTACAATTTCAAAATTTGCGGACGACACGAAATTGGGAATGTAATTAATACAAAGGAAGAATGCGTCAACATGCAAGAAGACATTAATAAACTTGCAGAATTGGTGGGTAATTGGCAAAAGAATTTCAATATAGATAAGTGTGAGGTGGAGCATTTTGGTCGGAAGAACAAGGAGGCCACATTCTGCTTGGAAAATAAGAATCTAAATGGGGTCGAGGAGCAAGGGGATCTCAGGGACAGATACACAAATCACTAAAAGTAGCGACACAGGTTAATAAGGCCATAAAAAAGGCAAATCAAACACTGGGGTTCATTTCCAGAGGAATAGAATTTTAAAGCAAAGAAGTTATGTTAAACTTGTACAGAACCTTGGTTAGACCACACTTGGAGCACTGGGCACAGTCCTGGTCTCCATATTATAGAAAGGTGTGGAGATGCCGGTGATGGACTGGGGTTGACAATTGTAAACAATTTTACAACACCAAGTTATAGTCCAACGATTTTATTTGAAATCTACAAGCTTTCGGAGGCTTCCTCATTTACCTGAGGAAGGAGGAAGCCTCCGAAAGCTTGTACATTTCAAATAAAATCGTTGGACTATAACTTGGTGTTGTAAAATTGTTTACTATTATAGAAAGGATATAGAGGCACTGGAGAAGGTGCAAAAAAGATTCACAAGGATGATACCAGAACTGAGAGAATATACTTATCAGGAAAGGCTGAACAGGCTGGAAAAGAGAATGCTGAGGGGTGACCTGACAGAGATCTTTAAGATTATGAAAGGGTTTGATAGGGTAGACGTGGAGAAAATGTTTCCACTTGTGGGAGAGACCAGAACTAGGGGTCATAAATATAAAATATCACCAATAAATCCAATAGGGAATTCAGGAGAAACTTCTTTACCCAGAGAGTGGTGAGAATGTGGAACTCGCTCCCACAAGGAGTAGTTGAGGTAAATAGTGTGGATGGATTTAAGGGGAAGCTGGATAAACACATGAGGGAGAAAGGAATAGAAGGATATGTCAATAGGGTGAGATGAAGTAGGGTGGGAGGAGGCTCATGTGGAGCGTAAACACCAGCATGGACCAGTTGGGCCGAATGGCCTGTTTCTGTGCTGCAGTTTCGATGTACCTCGATGTAATTAACACTCCGACCCACTGGACAATGGTCAGTAATTATCTGATGGGATGGGTTGGGGCGATGGGGGGGGCGGGGGTGATGGGGAGATGGGGAGGGGTGAGATGGGTTGGGTGGGGTGGGTCAGAATTGTGTGTCCAAATTCACAAAAGGGAAAAGTGAGCCCAAACATATCTCAAAGATAAAGTTTTTGTTTCATAAATGAATTAGAATTCTCGGGAGAAGCCGCGATCAGATCCTGACGGTCGAGGAGAAGGGGAATTGTATCTGATCCAGAATGACTCTGCACCGTTTGTGATTTATAGTTGAGGGAAGCAGAATTCATTAACTACACCTTCCAATCTCTGCCCACCCACTGTTGAGAGGCAAACAGTGGCAGACGATAAATATTTCAGCAAGGGCAGCAGTTATAAGGAACCTTCCTGCTCACATCGGGAATGAACTCTTCAGTGTCTGGTAATTACAGGCGAGCGGAAGCTGCACGGAAATAATTAGCAGCAAGAATCTCACATTTTCATCAAACCCAGAAAACTTTCATTAAATAACCACCTGCTGAGCAAATACGACCTCAATCTGTGAACAGCTCTACATAAATATCACACAAAGCTTAACTCACCAATGAGAATATGGGATTCGATTAGACTGGGCTTGATGGCCGGCGCGGACACGATGGGCCGAAGGGCCTCTATCCGTGCTGTATAACTCTATGAGAGTCACGGACACATTAAACACCACTCCACACTTTTGCGGTTTTTTCACACAAACTTTCCACAATGTTGAGTTTGGTTCTAAGAACATCAGGTGAATATCCTCACACTGTGTAACTCAACCCACACAGTGACACACTGACGGAGACAGCGACTGACACAAACACTAACACAAAGAGACAGAGTCAGACACACTCACAGAGACAGAGACACATTCACAGAGACAGAGACACGGTGACACATGCAGAGAGACAGAATGTGACACATAAGAACATAAGAAATAGGAGCAGGAGTAGGCCATCCGGCCCCTCGAGCCTGCTCCGCCATTCAATCAGATCATGGCTGATCTTCGACCTCAACACCATTTTCCTGCACCATCCTCATATCCCTTGATGCCTTTAATATCTAGAAATCTGTCGATCTCTGTTTTAATGTACTCAATGACTGAGCCTCCACAGTCCTCTGGGGTAAAGAATTCCAAAGACTCACCACCCTCTGAGTGAAGAAATTTCTCCTCCTCTCAGTCCTAAATGGCCTACCCCTTATTCTGAGACTGTGACCCCTGGTTCTAGACTCCCCAGCCAGGGGAAACATCCTCCCTGCATCTACCCTGTCGAGCCCTGTAAGAGTTTTGTATATTTCAATCAGATCAACCCTCATTCCTCTAAACTCTAGAGAATACAGGCCTAGTCTACTCAATCTCTCCTCATACGACAATCCCGCCATCCCAGGAATCAGTCTGGTGAACCTTTGTTGCACTCCCTCTATGGCAAGTATATCCTTTCTTAGGTAAGGAGACCAAAATTTTACACAATACTCCAGGTATGTTCTCACCAAGGCCCTATATAATTGCAGTAAGACATCTTTGCTCCTGTACTCAAATCCTCTTGTAATAAAGGCCAACATACCATTTGCCTTCCTAATTGCTTGCTGCTCCTGCATGTTAGCTTTCAGTGACTCATGTACAAGGACACCCAGGTCCCTTTGAACATCAACATTTCCCAATCTCTCACCATTTAAAAAATACTCTGCATTTCTGTTTTTCCTACCAAAGTGGATAACTTCACATTTTTCCACATTATATTCCATCTGCCATGTTCTTGCCCACTCACTGAGCCTGTCTATATCCCCTTGAAGCCTCTTTGCATCCTCCTCACAACTCACATTCCCACCTAGTTTTGTGTCATCAGCAAACTTGGAAATATTACATTTGGTTCCCTCATTCAAAGCATTGATATAGATTGTGAATAGCTGGGGCCCAAGCACCAATCCCTGCGGTACCCCACTAGTCACAGTCTGCCAACCTGAAAAAGACCTGTTAACCAATTCTCAATCCATGCCAGTATATTACCCCCAATTCCATGTGCTCTAACTTTGTTCACCAACCTCCTGTGGGACCTTATCGAAAGCCTTCTGAAAATCCAAATACACCACATCCACTGGTTCCCCCTTATCTATTCTACTAGTTACATCCTCAAAGAACTCCAATAGGTTTGTCAAACATGATTTCCCTTTCATAAATCCATGTTGGCTCTGCCAAATCCTATTATTATTTTCTAAGTGTCCTGTTATCACATCCTTTATAATAGATTCTAGCATTTTCCCTTCTACTGATGTCAGGCTAACAGGTCTGTAGTTCCCTGTTTTCTCTCTCCCTCCTTTCTTAAATAGTGGGGTGACATTTGCCACCCTCCAATCTGCAGGAACTGTTCACAGAGAAAGACACAAACACATAATGACACATTCACAGAGACATAGACAGATCCACAAACACTAACAACAGAGTGACAGAGACACGCAGACACATTCACAGAGACAGACAGACGCATAAACACTAACACACAGAGACAGACAGACAGACACATAAACACTAACACACAGAGTCAGAGACAGACACACAGATTATTTATCCAGTCTATGACCCCGGGATTGGAATTCTTACCGTTCTTTGAAATCCAGGAAGACCTTGTATAAGGTATTACCCCCCGAGATTGCTGCCACATCGATGGCTCTCAATAAACTGTAATGCACTCGGATTAATTCCTGAAACAGAGACAGAATTGTTGCTGCAGAGAGATCAACTCCCTAGACGCTGATCGTTTAATGCAGGTTCACAGCTCTCGGAGTCAGACTGAACCCAGACACCAAGAATATAAACCAGAGACCCGAAATCTAATTTTTTGAAAACAAAACTCATTTTCTCTTGTTATTTCCATGTTATTTCATAAGAACATAAGAAATAGGAGCAGGAGTCGGCCATACAGCCCCTCGAGCCTGCTCCGCCATTCAATCAGATCATGGCTGATCTTCGACCTCAACTCCACTTTCCCGCCCGATCCCCATATCCCTTGATTCCCCCCCGAGTCCAAAAATCTATCAATCTCAGCATCCACAGCCCTCTGGGACAGAGAATTCCAAAGGTTCACAACCCTCTGAGTGAAGAAATTCCTCCTCATCTCAGTCTTAAATAGTTGACCGCTTATTCTGAGACTATGTCGCTTGGTTCTAGACTCTCCAGCCAGGGGAAACAATCTCTCAGCATCCACCCTGTCAGTTCCCTGTTATTCCGTGTTATTTCTGTATGCCATGGCGAGGAGACATTGTCACGAGCGGATTCGCTGGGCTTTAATCTTTGTAAGTCAGATGATACAGAGCTTTATAATGACAGTAGCATGGTGTTACCTGAGGAGCTACGTCTTATTCTTTTGTGAAGGTGGGTCTGTGTTTAAAGTGCTTGGTCCCTTTAAAGTCACAAGTCTAACACCTGTAAATAAACACAGCCGTGGGTCTCTTCCACCAATCAAATTGTGTGATCTTAAAGGGACAGAGCAGCTCGATTGTTGGCCAGGGAACATTGCAGATTATTACACAGAATTACATAGAATGTACAGCACAGAAACAGGCCATTCAGCCCAACTGGTGTTTCTGCTCCAAATGAACCTCCTCCCGACCCTTTTCATCTCACTCTATCAGCATATCCCTCTACTCCTTTCTCCCTCATTTACTTATCTAGCTCCCCCTTAAATGCGTCTATGATGAGATGAATTATTAAATGCTCATGAGTTTCAGGCTGCGGCTCAGAATCATTCAGCATCTTAAGGTCGGCATCGATGACCAAGTCTGATGTGTGCACGAATATTCTGTAGATGACGTTGAGTTGGTGGATGTGCTGTTTTATAAGGACAGGAACGTTATACCATGCAACGCAATGTATTATTCTGCTGCTGAAGTGTGCGTGTGTGTCCCTTTAAAGCTAAAAAGTCTGATTGCTGCTGAGTGAACATATCAGGAGAGTTGTCAGTGTCTTGGAGTGTGAGGCTGGTACTGGTGCAGCTGTGGGGATCTGTAGCTTCACGAGCTCCATCTAATGGTTGGAGTGTACCCCCATCCTCCCACGGACCCCAAGAGTAGCCCGTACCCCATCCCCTCCCCACAGACCCCCAGAGCATCCTGTGTACCCCACTCCCTCCCCCAGAGCATCCTGTGTACCCCACTCCCTCCCCCAGAGCATCCAGTGTACCCCACTCCCTCCTCCAGAGCATCCTGTGTACCCCACTCCCTCCCCCAGAGCATCCTGTGTACCCCACTCCCTCCTCCCCAGACCCCCAGAGCATCCTGTGTACCCCACCCTCCTCCCCACCCACTCCCCAGAGCATCCTGTGTACCCCACCCTCCTCCCCACAGACCCCCAGAGCATCCTGTGTACACCACTCCCTCCCCCAGAGCCTCCTGTGTACCCCGCCCCCTCCTCCAGAGCATCCTGTGTACCCCACCCTCCTCCCCACCCACTCCCCAGAGCATCCTGTGTACCCCATCCCCTCCCCACAGACCCCCCAGAGCATCCTGTGTACACTACCCCCCCCAGAGCATCCTGTGTACCCCACTCCCTCCCCCAGAGCATCCTGTGTACGCCACCCTCCTCCCCCAGAGCATCCTGTGTACCCCACCCTCCTCCCCACAGACCCCCAGAGCATCCTGTGTACCCCACCCTCCTCCCCACAGACCCCCAGAGCATCCTGTGTACGCCACCCTCCTCCCCCAGAGCATCCTGTGTACCCCACTCCCTCCCCCAGAGCATCCTGTGTACACCACCCCCTCCCCAGAGCACCCTGTGTACACCACCCCCTCCCCAGAGCATCCTGTGTACCCCACCCCCATCCCATAGAGTTTTCTTTTTACTCATTCATGGGATGTGGGCGTCGCTGGCGAGGCCGGCATTTATTGCCCATCCCTAATTGCCCCTTGAGAAGGTGGTGGTGAGCCGCCTTCTTGAACCGCTGCAGTCCATGTGGTGAAGGTTCTCCCACAGTGCTGTTAGGAAGGGAGTTCCAGGATTTTGACCCAGCGACGATGAAGGAACGGCGATATATTTCCAAGTCGGGATGGTGTGTGACTTGGAGGGGAACGTGCAGGTGGTGATGTTCCCATCCGCCTGCTGCTCTTGTCCTTCTAGGTGGTAGAGGTCGCGGGTTTGGGAGGTGCTGTCGAAGAAGCCTTGGCGAGTTGCTGCAGTGCATCCTGTGGATGGTACACACTGCAGCCACGGTGCGCCGGTGGTGAAGGGAGTGAATGTTTAGGGTGGTGGATGGGGTGCCAATCAAGTGGCTGCTTTGTCCTGGATGGTGTCGAGCTTCTTGAGTGTTGTTGGAGCTGCACTCATCCAGGCAAGTGGAGAGTATTCCATCACACTCCTGACTTGTGCCTTGTAGATGGTGGAAAGGCTTTGGGGAGTCAGGAGGTGAGTCACTCGCCGCAGAATACCCAGCCTCTGACCTGCTCTTGTAGCCACAGTATTTATATGGCTGGTCCAGTTAAGTTTCTGGTCAATGGTGACCCCCAGGATGTTGATGGTGGGGGATTCGGCGATGGTAATGCCGTTGAATGTCAAGGGGAGGTGGTTAGACTCTCTCTTGTTGGAGATGGTCATTGCCTGGCACTTGTCTGGCGCGAATGTTACTTGCCACCTATGAGCCCAAGCCTGGATGTTGTCCAGGTCTTGCTGCATGCAGGCTCGGACTGCTTCATTATCTGAAGGGTTGTGAATGGAACTGAACACTGTGCAATCATCAGCGAACATCCCCACTTCTGACCTTATGATGGACGGAAGGTCATTGATGAAGCAGCTGAAGATGGCTGGGCCTAGGACACTGCCCTTAGGAACTCCTGCAGCAATGTCCTGGGCTGAGATGACTGGCCTCCAACAACCACTACAATCTTCCTTTGTGCTAGGTATGACTCCAGCCACTGGAGCGTTTTCCCCAATTCCCATTGACTTCAATTTTACTCGGGCTCCTTGGTGCCACACTCGGTCAAATGCTGCCTTGATGTCAAGGGCAGTCACTCTCACCTCACCTCTGGAATTCAGCTCTTTTGTCCATGTTTGGACCAAGGCTGTAATGAGGTCTGGAGCCGAGTGGTCCTGGCGGAACCCAAACTGAGCATCGGTGAGCAGGTTATTGGTGAGTAAGTGCCGCTTGATAGCACTGTCGACGACACCTTCCATCACTTTGCTGATGATTGACAGTAGACTGATGGGGCGGTAAATGGCCGGATTGGATTTGTCCTGATTTTTGTGGACAGGACATACCTGGGCAATTTTCCACATTGTCGGGTAGATGCCGGTGTTGTAGCTGTACAGGAACAGCTTGGCTAGAGGCACGGCTAGTTCTGGAGCACAAGTCTTCAGCACTACAGCCGGGATGTTGTCGGGGCCCATAGCCTTTGCTGTATCCAGTGCACTCAGCCGTTTCTTGATATCACGTGGAGTGAATCGAATTGGCCGAAGACTGGCTTCTGTGATGGTGGGGATATCGGGAGGAGGCTGAGATGGATCATCCACTCGGCACTTCCATCCTGTGTACCCCAGCCCCCTCCCCCAGAGCATCCTGTGTACCCTCATCCTCCCCCCAGAGCATCCTGTGTACCCCGCCCACCTCCCCACGGACCCCCAGAGCAGCCCGTACCCTCCCATCCTCCCTCACCGTAGACCCCTGAGAGATGAGAAACAAATGAAGGAAGAGATTCCTGCAGGGAGTGAGTTCTGATCCTTTCACCTATCCCGGGACAGGTCGAGAGACACTTACCTCCAGATTGATGAACACCGTCTCCATTTCCTGGGGATTGAGGACTGTCTTTAATGGGATCATGTAATTCTGTAAGAGACACAAAGTGAAACTCATTATCATCGCACAGAGTGCGGAAACATGATTCCCCCAACTAACCCCTCTCCCTGGGAGGGATCGGGCTGCCATCCCTCAACATGTCCAGCAGTAACGATATGTACATCAGGTTTACGGTCTGGTCTACCGCAGCCAGGCCTTAAATCGGTATATGGCAATAGATGCCAGCTGCAGCTCAGTGGGCAGCACTCTTGCCTCTAGGTCAGAAGGTCGTGGGTTCAAGTCCAGAGACTTGAACCCAAAATCCAGGCCGGCAATCCCAGTGCAGTACTGAGGGAGCGATGCACTGTCGGAGGGTCATTACTGAGGGAGCGATGCACTGTCGGAGGGTCAGTACTGAGGGAGCGCTGCACTGTCGGAGGGTCAGTACTGAGGGAGCGCTGCACTGTCGGAGGGTCAGTACTGAGGGAGCGCTGCACTGTCGGAGGGTCAGTACTGAGGGAGCGCTGCACTGTCGGAGGGTCAGTACTGAGGGAGCGATGCACTGTCGGAGGGTCAGTACCAAGGGAGCGCTGCACTGTCGGAGGGTCAGTACTGAGGGAGCGCTGCACTGTCGGAGGGTCAGTACCAAGGGAGCGCCGCACTGTCGGAGGGTCAGTACTGAGGGAGCGCCGCACTGTCGGAGGGTCAGTACTGAGGGAGCGCTGCACTGTCGGAGGGTCAGTACTGAGGGAGCGCTGCACTGTCGGAGGGTCAGTACCAAGGGAGCGCTGCACTGTCGGAGGGTCAGTACTGAGGGAGCGCTGCACTGTCGGAGGGTCAGTACTGAGGGAGCGCTGCACTGTCGGAGGGTCAGTACTGAGGGAGCGATGCACTGTCGGAGGGTCAGTACCGAGGGAGCGCTGCACTGTCGGAGGGTCAGTACTGAGGGAGCGCTGCACTGTCGGGGGGTCAGTACTGAGGGAGCGCTGCACTGTCGGAGGGTCAGTACTGAGGGAGCGCTGCACTGTCGGAGGGTCAGTACTGAGGGAGCGCTGCACTGTCGGAGGGTCAGTACTGAGGGAGCGCTGCACTGTCGGAGGGTCAGTACCAAGGGAGCGCTGCACTGTCGGAGGGTCAGTACTGAGGGAGCGCTGCACTGTCGGAGAGGCTGTCTTTTGGATGAGACATCAAACCAAGTCTGCCCTCTCAGGTGGATGTAAAAGGTCCCATGGCCACTATTTCGAAGAAGAGCAGGGGAGTTCTCCCCGATGTCCTCGGGCCAATATTTACCCCTCAACCAACATCACTAAAAACAGATGATCTGGTCAGTATCACATTGCTGTTTGTGGGATCTTGCTGTGTGCAAATTGGCTGCTGATTTTCCTACATTACAACAGTGACTACACTTTGAGAAGTACTTCATTAGCTGTAAAGAGCTTTGGGATGTCCTGAGGTCATGAAAGGTGCTATATAAATGCAAAACGTTCTTCTTTCTATAACTCAGTCCCATCTGACTTTGGAGGCAGGACTCAGGAGATGAACAGTCACAGATGATCGAGACCTGCACTCACAACAATGTCACTTATTTTGAAGGTGAAACCATTTCAACATCAACTTCCATTTACAGAGAAACATGTCAAGTTGCTTCACAGATAGACAGAAGTAAGATGCATAATGAGCCAGGGAGGAGGGGGTTAGAAGGGGGTGAACTAAGGGTTTAGTTGAGAAGATGGGTTTTGAGGGTTTTTTTTTAAAAAGCAGAGGTGGAGCGGTTTAAGGAGGAAAACACACCCCAGGACAGAGCCTCGCGGGACTCCCAAGGTGACAGTGGAGCTGGGGCAAACTGGCAACACTGGAATGGGTGGGAATGGGCAGTCCCACAGGGCTGGATGTTGGAGCAAAGGCAATGGAGGAGGATCGGATGGTCAATCAGGAAAGCCACAGAGCACGGTCAGCCATTGTGATGCTGTGAGAAGGGTGGGAGTCGGCTGGAGGGATTCAAAAAGGGAGATTTTAGGAACATAGGAAGAGGAGTAGGCCATTCAGCCCCTCAAGCCCACTCCACCATTTGATAAGTTCATGGCTGATCTGTGATCTAACTCCATATACCTGCCTTTGGCCCATATCCCTTAATACCTTTGGTTGCCAAAAAGCTATCTATCTCAGATTTAAATTTAGCAATTCAGCTAGTATCAATTGCCGTTTGCGGAAGAGAGTTCCAAACTTCTACAACCCTTTGTGTGTAGAAATGTTTTCTAATCTCACTCCTGAAAGGTCTGGCTCTAATTTTTAGACTGTGCCCCCTACTCCTAGAATCCCCAACCAGCGGAAATAGTTTCTCTCTATCCACCCTTTCTGTTCCCCTTAATATCTTATAAACTTTGATCAGATCACCCCTTAACCTTCGAAACTCAAGAAAATACAACCCCAATTTGTGTAATCTCTCCTTGTAACTTAACCCTTGAAGTCCGAGTATCATTCTAGTAAACCTACGCTGCACTCCCTCCAAGGCCAATATGTCCTTCCGAAGGTGCGGTGCCCAGAACTGCTCACAGTACTCCAGGTGCGGTCTAACCAGGGTTTTGTATAGCTGCAGCATAACTTCTGCCCCCTTGTACTCTAGTCCTCCAGATATAAAGGCCAGCATTCCATTAGCCTTATTGATTATTTTCTGCACCTGTTCATGACACTTCAATGATCTATGTACCTGAACCCCTAAGTCCCTTTGGACATCCACTGTTTTTAACTTTTTACCATTTAGAAAGTACCCTGTTCTATCCTTTTTTGATCCAAAGTGGATGACCTCACATTTGTCTACATTGAATTCCATTTGCCACAGTTTTGCCCATTCACCTAATCTATCAATATCCCTTTGTAATTTTATGTTTTCATCTACACTGCTTACAATGCCACCAATCATTGTGTCATCGGCAAACTTAGATATGAGACTTTCTATGCCTTCATCTAAGTCGTTAATAAATATTGTGAATAATTGAGGCCCCAAGACAGATCCCTGCGGGACTCCACTAGTCATATCCTGCCAATGTGAATACCTACCCATTATCCCTACTCTCTGTCGCCTTTCGTTCAGCCAACTTCCTAACCAAGTCCGTACTTTTCCCTTGATTCCATGGACTTCTAACTTAGCTAACAGTCTCTTATGTGGGACCTTATCAAATGCCTTCTGGAAGTCCATATAAATAACATCCATTGACATTCCCCTGTCCACTATTTTAGTCACCTCTTCAAAAAATTCAGTCAGGTTTGTCAGGCACGACCTACCTTTCACAAATCCATGCTGGCTCTCTCTGATTCACTGAAAATTCTCGAGGTGTTCAGTCACCCTATCCTTAATTATAGACTCCAGCAGTTTCCCCACAACAGATGTTAGGCTAACTGGTCTATAATTCCCTGGTTTCCCTCTCTCTCCTTTCTTAAAAAGCGGAGTGACATGTGCAATTTTCCAATCTCGAGGGACGGTTCCTGAATCTAGAGAACTTTGAAAGATTATAGTTAGGGCATCCGCAATGTGCTCACCTACTTCCTTTAAAACCCTGGGATGGAAACCATCTGGTCCTGGGGATTTGTCACTCTTCAGTGCTATTATTTTCTTCATAACTGTTGTTTTACTTATGATAATTTGATTGAGTCCCTGTCCCCGGTTCAATATTAGTTTTCTTGGGATTTCCGGCATACCATCCTCTTTTTCGACTGTAAATACTGACGCAAAGTAATTGTTCAACATGTTCGCCATTTCCCCATTGTCAATGACAATATCCCCACTTTCAGTTTTTGAGGGGCCAACACTGCTCCTGACAACCCTCTTTTTCCTAATATAACTAAAAGTTCTTTGTATTGGTTTTGATATCCCTTGCGAGTTTCTTTTCATACTCTCTTTTTGTAGCTCTTACTATCTGTTTTGTGACCCTTTGTTGATCTTTGTATCTTTCCCATTCGCCAGGATCTGTGCCATTTTTTGCCTTTTTGTATGCCCTTTTGTATGTCTTATACTAAGAACATAAGAACATAAGAAATAGGAGCAGGAGTAGGCCAATTGGCCCCTCGAGCCTGCTCCGCCATTCAATAAGATCATGGCTGATCTGATCCTAACCTCAAATCTAAATTCATGTCCAATTTCCTGCCCGCTCCCCGTAACCCCTAATTCCCTTTACTTCTAGGAAACTGTCTATTTCTGTTTTAAATTTATTTCATGATGTAGCTTCCACAGCTTCCTGGGGCAGCAAATTCCACAGACCTACCACCCTCTGAGTGAAGAAGTTTCTCCTCATCTCAGTTTTGAAAGAGCAGCCCCTTATTCTAAGATTATGCCCCCTAGTTCTAGTTTCACCCATCCTTGGGAACATCCTTACTGCATCCACCCGATCAAGCCCCTTCACAATCTTATATGTTTCAATAAGATCGCCTCTCATTCTTCTGAACTCCAATGAGTAGAGTCCCAATCTACTCAACCTCTCCTCATATGTCCACCCCCTCATCCCCGGGATTAACCGAGTGAACCTTCTTTGTACTGCCTCGAGAGCAAGTATGTCTTTTCTTAAGTATGGCACCAAAACTGGATGCAGTATTCCAGGTGCGGTCTCACCAATACCTCCCTGTTTTTATATTCTATCCCCCGAGCAATAAAAGCCAACATTCCATTGGCCTTCTTGATCACCTGCTGCACCTGCATACTAACTTTTTGATCTTCTTGCACTAGGACCCCCAGATCCCTTTGTACTGCAGTACTTTCCAGTTTCATGCCATTAAGATAATAACTTGCTCTCTGATTTTTCCTGCCAAAGTGCATAACCTCACATTTTCCAATATTGTATTGCATCTGCCAAATCTCCGCCCACTCACCCAGCCTGTCTATATCCCCCTGTAGGTTTTTTATGTCCTCCTCACTCTCCACTTTCCCTCCCATCTTTGTATCATGTGCAAACTTTGATATGTTACACTTGGTCCCCTCCTCCAAATCGTTAATATAGATTGTAAAGAGTTGGGGACCCAGCACCGACCCCTGTGGAACACCACTGGCTACTGGTTGCCAGTCCGAGAATGAACCATTTATCCCAACTTTCTGCTTCCTGTTAGATAACCAATCCTCCACCCATGCCAGAATATTACCCCCAATCCAGTGATTCTTTATCTTGAGCAATAATCTTTTATGTGGCACCTTGTCGAATGCCTTCTGGAAGTCTAAATACACTACGTCCACTGGTTCCCCTTTATCCACCCTGTACGTTATGTCCTCAAAGAACTCAAGCAAATTTGTCAGACATGACTTCCCCTTCGTAAAGCCATGCTGACTTTGTCCTATTAAATTATGTTTATCCAAATGTTCCGCTACTGTCTTCTTAATAATAGACTCCAAAATTTTACCCACTACAGATGTTAGGCCAACTGGTCTATAATTTCCAGCCTTCTGCCTGCTACCTTTTTAAATAAGGGTGTTACATTAGCAGTTTTCCAATCTGCCGGGACCTTTGCCGAGTCCAGAGAATTTTGGAAAATTATTACCAAAGCATCCACAATCCCTACTGCCACTTCCCTCAAGACCCTAGGATGTAAGCCATCAGGTCCAGGGGATTTATCCGCCTTGAGTCCCATTAATTTACTGAGTACCAACTCCTTAGTGATTTTAATCGTATTTAGCTCCTCCCCCACTAGAGCCCCCTGTTTGTCCAGTGTTGGGATATTCTTAGTGTCCTCTACCGTAAAGACTGAAACAAAATATTTGTTCAGCATTTTTGCCATCTCCATGTTTCTCACCATTAATTTCCCGGTCTCATCCTCTAAGGGACCTACGTTTGCCTTAGCCACCCTTTTTCTTTTTATATAACTGTAGAAACTCTTGCTATCTGTTTTTATATTTTTTGCAAATTTATTTTCATAATCTATCTTCCCTTTCTTAATCAATCCTTTAGTTACTTTTTGCTGTCTTTTGAAGACTTCCCAATCTTCTATCCTCCCACTAAGTTTGGCTACCTTCTCTGTCCTTGTTTTTAGTCGGATACTATCCTTAATTTCTTTCCTTAGCCACGGATGGCTGTCACTTCTTTCACCCTTTTTTCCTCAGTGGAATATATATTTTTTGAAAGTTGCAAAATAACTCCTTGAATGAACACCACTGCTCATGTACCGTCTTACCCTTTAATCTATTTTCCCAGTCCACTTTAATCAATTCCGCTCTCATACCATCATAGTCTCCTTTATTCAAGCTCAGTACGCTTGTTTGAGAACCAACCTTCTCACCCTTTAATTGGATATGGATATACTGTCCCTTACCTCTTTAGTTGTCCATGGCTGTTTTTTTTGGCAAGTAGAGTTCTTGCCCCTCAGGGGTATAAACCGATTCTGTATCACGTTAAATGTTTCTTTAAACATTTCCCACTGATCATCAGTCGTTTTACCCATTAACAGATTTGCCCAGTTTACTGTGGACAGTCTCTGTCTCATCCCATTGAAGTCGGCCTTACCCAAGTCTGGAATCTTAGCAGCTGATTCACTTTTTTCCCTTTCAAGCACTACATTGAACTCGATCATGTTATGATCGCTATTGGATAGATGTTTATGCACAGTTAAGCTGTTAACTAAATCTGGTTCATTACTCATTACTAAATCTAGTATGGCTTGCCCCCTTGTTGCCTCTGGGACATACTGCTGTAGAAAATTATCCCGGACACACTCAAGAAATTCACTACCTTTCTGACAGTTGCTAGTCTGCTTTTCCCAATCTATGTGACGATTAAAGTCCCCCATTAAGACCATTATGCTTTTGTTACACGCTTGTCTAATCTTTGAATTTATACAATCTAGCACTTCAGAGCTGCTGCCAGGGCTCCTATACACAACTCCCACTATTGTCTTAGATCCTTTCCTATCTCTCAATTCAACCCATAAGGTCTCTGTTGGCTGCTTACCTCTCGTTATATCCTCCTTTATCATTGAAGTGATTTCATCTCTAATCATTAAGGCTACTCCTCCCCCTCTTCCATTTTCCCCATCTCTCCTGTAGACTTTATAACCTGGTATATTTAGTTCCCAATCCTGACCATCCTGCAGCCATGTCTCAGTAATAGCTATCATGTCATACCCTCCAATTTGAATTTGAACCTGTAGTTCATTTAATTTATTCCTTATACTCCGTGCATTTGTATATAGAACTCTTAGTTGGGCCACACACCCTAGCCTGTCCTTCAGTTTTGATGCTGAGTTAATCGCTTTACGCCTTCCAGTTTTCACTTTATCTGTCGTGCCTAAAGTACACTTACTTTCTGCTGCTCTACGCTTTTCCCTTTCACTTGTTCTTGAACAACTGTTTGTACTATTTGTATTGTAAATTTCCCCTGGGTCTTCCCCTCTTTTGCTGCTTTCAACTTTACTCCCTTCTGACTCCCCACTCAGGTTCCAATCCCCCTGCCATTCTAGTTTAAACCCTCCCCAACAGCACTAGCAAACACCCCCGCGAGGACATTGGTCCCGGTCCTGCTCGGGTGTAACCCGTCTCGTTTGAACCAGTCCCATTGTCCCAGGAATCTAAATCCCTCCCTCCTACACCATCCCTGCGGCCACGCATTCATCCTGTCTATTCTCCTGTTCCTATACTCACTAGCACATGGCACTGGCAGTAATCACTACCCTTGAGGTCCTCCTTATTAACTTATTTCCGAACTCCTTATATTCTGCTTGCAGGACCTCATCCCTTTTTTTTAACCTATGTCGTTGGTACCGATATGTACCACGACCTCTGGCTGTTCACACACCCCCTTCAGAATGTCTTTTATATTTTCAAGGCATCCTAGTTACTTAACACAATGACTTTGGCACTAATGGCACGGGTTAGATACAGAGTAAAGCTCCCTCTACACTGTCCCATCAAACACTCCCAGGGCAGGTACAGGGTTAGAAACAGAGTAAAGCTCCCTCTACACTGTCCCATCAAACACTCCCAGGGCAGGTACAGCATGGGCTGGATACAGAGTAAAGCTCCCTCTACACTGTCCCATCAAACACTCCCAGGGCAGGTACAGCACGGGTTAGATACAGAGTAAAGCTCCCTCTACACTGTCCCATCAAACACTCCCAGGGCAGGTACAGCATGGGTTAGATACAGAGTAAAGCACCCTCCACACTGTCCCATCAAACACTCCCAGGGCAGGTACAGCACGGGTTAGATACAGAGTAAAGCTCCCTCTACACTGTCTCATCAAACACTCCCAGGGCAGGTACAGCATGGGTTAGATACAGAGTAAAGCACCCTCCACACTGTCCCATCAAACACTCCCAGGGCAGGTACAGCACGGGTTAGATACAGAGTAAAGCTCCCTCTACACTGTCCCATCAAACACTCCCAGGGCAGGTACAGGGTTAGATACAGAGTAAAGCTCCCTCTACACTGGCCCATCAAACACTCCCAGGGCAGGTACAGGGTTAGATACAGAGTAAAGCTCCCTCTACACTGGCCCATCAAATACTCCCAGGGCAGGTACAGCACGGGCTGGATACAGAGTAAAGCTCCCTCTACACTGTCCCATCAAACACTCCCAGGGCAGGTACAGCATGGGCTGGATACAGAGTAAAGCTCCCTCTACACTGTCCCATCAAACACTCCCAGGGCAGGTACAGCATGGGTTAGATACAGAGTAAAGCTCCCTCCACACTGTCCCATCAAACACTCCCAGGGCAGGTACAGCATGGGTTAGATACAGAGTAAAGCTCCCTCTACACTGTCCCATCAAACACTCCCAGGGCAGGTACAGCACGGGTTAGATACAGAGTAAAGCTCCCTCCACACTGTCCCATCAAACACTCCCAGGGCAGGTACAGCATGGGTTAGATACAGAGTAAAGTTCCCTGAACATCATCACCCGTCCAGTTCTGCACCGGTGTGACATTTCCTACACCAGCCTTTCCCACTGGAGCAGAAAGTTGGACAGTTTAGTGCTGATTTAAGGCCTCCACCGTTAGTGGTTGGGCTGAGATCATAGAAGGTTACAGCACAGAAGGAGGCCATTCGGCCCATCGTGTCCACGCTGGCTCTATGCAAGAGCAATCCAACTAGTCCCACTCCCCCGCCCTATCCCTATTGCCCTGCACATTTTTTTGTTTCAAGTACTTATCCAGTTCCCTTTTGAAGGCCATGATTGAATCTGCCTCCACCACCCCCTCGGGCAGTGCATTCCAGAACCTAACCACTCGCAGCGTAAAAAAGGTTTTTCCCTCATGTCATCTTTGGATCTTTTACCAATCACCTTAAATCTATGCCCTTTGGTTCTTGACCCTTCCGCCAATGGGAACAGTTTCTCTCTATCTACTCTGTCTAGACCCTTCATGATTTTGAACACCTCGATCAAATCTCCTCACAACCATCTCTGTTCCAAGGAGAACAACCCCAGCTTCTCCAGTCTATCCACGTAATTTAAGACCCTCATCCCTGGAACCATTCCAGTAAATCTCCTCTGCACCCTCTCTAAGGCCTTCACATCTTTCCTAAAGTGCAGTGCCCAGAACTGGACACAATCCTCCAGTTGAGGCCGAACCAGTGTTTTATAAAGGTTCATCATGACTTCCTTGCTATTGTACTCTATGCCTCTATTTATAAAGCCCAGGATCCCGTATGCTTTTTTAACCGCTTTCTCAACCTGCCCTGCCACCTTCAATGATTTGTGTACATAAACCCCCAGATCTCTCTGTTCCTGTACCTCTTTTAGAGTTGTGCCCTTTGGTTTATATTGCCTCAACTCATTCTTCCTACTGAAATGTATCACTTCGCATTTTTCTGCATTAAATTTCATCTGCCACATGTCCGCCCATTCCACCAGCCTGTCTATATCCTCTTGAAGTCTATCACTATCCTCCTCACTGTTTACTACACTTCCAAGTTTTGTGTCATCTGTAAATTTTGAAATTGTGCCCTGTACACCCAAGTCCAAGTCATTAATACATAAGAAAAGCAGTGGTCCCAGCACCGACCCCTGGGGAACACCACTGTACACCTCCCTCCAGTCCGAAAAACAACCATTCACCACTACTGTCTGTTTCCATGGGCTGTAATCTTAATAGCAAGCCTACCGTGCGGCACTTTATCAAACGCTTTTTGAAAGTCCATATACACCACATCAACTGCATTGCCCTCATCGACCCTCTCTGTTACCTCATCAAAAATCTCTATCAAGTTAGTTAAACACGATTTGCTTTTAACAAATCCGTGATGGCTTTCCCTAATCAATCCACACTTGTCCAAGTGACTGTTAATTCTGTCCCAGATTATCATTTCTAAAAGTTTCCCCAATACTGAGGTTAAACTGACTGGCCTGTAGTTACTGGGTTTATCCTTACACCCTTTTTTGAACAAGGGTGTAACATTTGCAATTCTCCAGTCCTCCGGCACCACCCCCGTATCTAAGGATGTTTGGAAGATTATGGCCAGTACCTCTGCAATTTCCACCCTTACTTCCCTCAGCATCTTAGGATGCATCCCATCCGGACCGGGTGACTTATCTACTTTAAGTACAGCCTGCCTTTCTAGTACCTCCTCTTTATCAATTTTTAGCCCATCCAGTATCACAACTATATCTTCTTTTACTGAGACTCTGGCAGCATCTTCTTCCTTGGTAAAGACAGATGCAAAGTCCTCATTTAGTACCTCGGCCATCCCCTCTGCCTCCATGAATAGGTCTCCTTTATGGTCCCTAATCGGCCCCACCCCTCCTCTTACTACCCGTTCACTGTTTACATGCCTGTAGAAGACTTTTGGATTCCCTTTTATGTTGGCCGCCAGTCTGTTCTCATTCTCTCTCTTTGCCCCTCTTATTTCCTTTTTCACTTCCCCTCTGAACTTTCTATATTCTGCCTGGTTCTCACTTGTGTTATCAACCTGACACCTGTCATTTTCCGTTTCATCTTACTCTCTGTCTCCTTTGTCATCCAGGGAGCTCTGGCTTTGGTTGCCCTACCTTTCCCCCTCGTGGGAATGTACCTGGACTGTACCTGAACCATCTCCTCTTTAAAGGTCGCCCACTGTTGAATTACAGTTTTGCCGGTCAATCTTTGATTCCAATTTACCCGGGCCAGATTGGTTCTCATCGCACTGAAATTGACCCTCCTCCAACTGAGTATTTTTACTTTAGAGTGGTCTGTGTCCTTTTCCAAAGCTATTCTATACCTTATGATACAATGATCGCTGCTCCCTAAATGCTCCCCCACTGATACTTGCTCCACTTGGCCCGCCTCATTCCCTAGAACCAAGTCCAGCAATGCCTCCTTCCTCATTGGGCCGGAAATGTACTGATCAGGAAAGTTACCCTGAACACATTTCAAAAATTCCACCCCCCGCTTTGCCCCTTATATTATTACTAACCCAGTCTATATTAGGATAGTGGAAGTCTCCAGTTATCACTACTCTATGGCTTTTGCACCTCTCTGTAATTTCCCTGCAAATTTGCTCCTGTATATTCTTCCCATTAGATGGTGACCAATAGAATACACCCAGTAGTGTAATGGCACCTCTATTGTTCCTTAACTCTAACCAAATATGTTCTGTCCTTTCCCTGACATAACTCAGCTCAGGTAAAAGTGCTGCAGGTCCGGAGAGGAGCGCTGAGCCCGGCTGCATTGGGCTGGATTCAAACCCAGCTCCTGGAGTGGAACAGGGAGTTCCTAAAGCACAGCATCACCTGTTTCACTCATTCCCGGAATCGCTGCTTTGCTGAGGGGCTCTAAACCTGCGGCACGTTGGGGTATTGGGGAAGGGGGTGTGGGGAGACCGAGTGGTTGGGTGGGGGGAGCGGAGACTTGCCTTCTCAATGTCCTCCAGTGTTTTGTAATATTTGGCCTCTGTTTCTTGGATCTCCAGCAGGCAGCAGTTCCTCTTGTCGTCTTCTGTCATCCCCAGCTTCTGTAGAAGACCCAAAAACACCTTGCTCATGAGGGCATCGCAACACAGACAAAGACCAAGACCCTGGTCAACGAGCAAGACCCTGGTCAACGAGCAAGACCCTGGTCAATGCCCGAGACACTGGTCAATGCCCGAGACCCTGGTCAACGAGCAAGATCCTGGTCAATGCCCGAGACACTGGTCAACGAGCAAGACCCTAGTCAACGAGCGAGACACCGGTCAACGAGCGAGACCCTGGTCAACGAGCGAGACACCGGTCAACAAGCGAGACACTGGTCAATGCCCGAGACCCTGGTCAACGAGCAAGACCCTGGTCAATGCCCGAGACCCTGGTCAACGAGCGAGAGCCCGGTCAACGAGCGAGACACCGGTCAACGAGCAAGACCCTGGTCAATGCCCGAGACCCTGGTCAACGAGCGAGACCCTGGTCAATGAGCGAGACACCGGTCAACGAGCGAGACCCTGGTCAACGAGCAAGACCCTGGTCAATGCCCGAGACACTGGTCAATGCCCGAGACCCTGGTCAACGAGCAAGACCCTGGTCAATGCCCGAGACACTGGTCAATGAGCAAGACCCTAGTCAACGAGTGAGACACCGGTCAACGAGCGAGACCCTGGTCAACGAGCGAGACCCCGGTCAACGAGCGAGACACTGGTCAATGCCCGAGACCCTGGTCAACGAGCAAGACCCTGGTCAATGCCCGAGACCCTGGTCAACGAGCGAGAGCCCGGTCAACGAGCGAGACACCGGTCAACGAGCAAGACCCTGGTCAATGCCCGAGACCCTGGTCAACGAGCGAGACCCTGGTCAATGAGCGAGACACCGGTCAACGAGCGAGACCCTGGTCAACGAGCAAGACCCTGGTCAATGCCCGAGACCCTGGTCAACGAGCGAGACACCGGTCAACGAGCAAGACACCGGTCAACGAGCAAGACCCTGGTCAATGCCAGAGACCCTGGTCAACGAGCGAGACCCTGGTCAACGAGCGAGACCCTGGTCAATGCCTGAGACCCTGGGTGATGCCCAGGGATGGGGACGGGGTCCCAGCATGCACTGGTGGAGCAAACATCATCAGTGAGTGATGTCAGTCTGAAGCAATGCCATGCGATCCCTTTAACCCTTTAAGATGATCAGAGTGAGGGAACGAGGGGGAGGGGAAAGCAATTGACCGGAGGGCGAGGGGGTGTTGATGGGGGGCGGCGACGGGGCGCGAGGGGGGGCAAGGAGGGGCAGAGGGGGTGATGGGGGGGCGAGGGGGGGCGAGGGGGGGCGTGAGGGGAGCGAGAGGGCGTGGGGGGGGGCGAGAGAGTGAGGGAGGGGTTAAGGGAGGGAGTGAGGGGGTGAGGGAATGGGCCAAGCAAGTGAGGGAGGAGGGAGCGAGGGAATGGGGGAGCGAGAGAGCGGAGGATGGAATGAGGGGGCGAGTGGGGCCAGGGTATTGGTCTACAGCATTCCTGAGGCGATGGGACAAGGGGGAACGGGTTTGTACGCATCAGAAGATGTTCCAGCAGTTTTGTGGAATTCTTTTTTTAAACTGTAAATTGAGTGAATTGTTTCAAAAAATTCAGAAGCTGTGAGCTGATCCTCTGAGACTGGAATGTAAAAGTTCCGCAGCGAGGGATCGACTCGGGCCCTTCAGTCACCCTGGGTCACAGGCAAGGGGCGAAGAGACTGGGGCTGTCAGTCATGTAGGACAGTGTCCTGGGCCTGATCCGATTTACATGCAATGCTTCTCAGAGGCAGAACACACGCTGCATTTTAAAATGAACCGATTAAGAACAAAAAGTATTGAGGGTGCATCAGGAATATGAAATTAGGAGAGGATTGGCTGGCCTTGAGAGTGATTGCATGCTGGGTCTTACCTGCATGTACCTAATCTGCAGCACCGGAAATATAAAGAGCTTCAGTGAAACAACAGCAGTGATACAATTTACCAACTCTCACGGCAACCTGCAATCAAATAAAGGCCATTCGCCAACATTCCCTATCTGGGTATCGTTCCCTCGCAATGGAAAACACATAAACACATCCTTCATTTTAATCTCAGCTTATAAATTCTCCTCAGCCTCGAATTAGTGGAACAGACGAATCAAAACCATATCGTCACAGGGGGCGGTACCCAGGATCAGTGGGGTCCCCTCCCCTTCTATCTCACCCTCATCTCAGAGGGGAGGAGTGGGGAGGTGTGGGGGGAGAGGGGGAGGAGTGGGAGGGGGAGGAGTGGGAGAGAGGGGGAGGAGTGGGGGAGGAGTGGGAGAGAGGGGGCGGCATGGGGGAGGAGTGGGGAGAGGGGAAGGAGTGGGGGAGGAGTGGGAGAGAGGGGGAGGAGTGGGAGAGAGGGGGAGGAGTGGGGGAGGAGTGGAGAGAGGGGGAGGAGTGGGGGAGGAGTGGGAGAGAGGGGAGGAGTGGGAGAGAGGGGGAGGAGTGGGGGAGGAGTGGGAGAGAGGGGGAGGAGTGGGGGAGGAGTGGGAGAGAGGGGGAGGAGTGGGGGGGGAGTGGGGAGAGGGGGAGGCGTGGGGGAGGAGAGGGGGAGAGGGAAGGAGTGGAGGAGAGGGGGAGGGGAGGCGTGGGGAGGAGAGGGGGAGAAGGAAGGGGAGGGGAGGGAGGAATGGAGCCAAGCAAAGGGCTTCTCCCCATCAGCTTCCGCTCTGCTCCTGGAAGCTGGTCCACTGACTGTGTCTTGGGAGTAAATCACTCTCCCCTCACTCCGTGTGTGGCTCCTGATTTTAACAGGAAGATAAAACACTCAGGATCAATAGTCCAGAACTGGCTGATAAACTCTCGCTTCTTCCAGACTCTACTAGTTTGTACGGAGCGCGACATTGAAAGCGTTTACCATTGGTTGCCGAACTTCCACTTTGATGATGTCCTCGTAAATATCATCACCATCGTCTTCACATGGGACACAGTCGTAGATTTCCTCCCCCAGATCATGCTCGCTGGAAAAATAAAACACATCAGAAGAACTGAGGCCTGGGACTGGGAATAAGGCCTGGGACCAAGAATGAAGCCTAGGATGTGATTGGGTATGAGGCCTGGGATTGGGATTGGGAATGAGGCCTGGGACCAGGAATGAGGCCTGGGATTGGGACCGGGAATGAGGCCTGAGACCGGAAATGAGGCCTGGGACCGAGAATGAAGCCGAGGATGGGATTGGGAATGAGGCCTGGGATTGGGAATGAGGCCTGGGATTGGGATTGGGAATGAGGCCTGGACCGGGAATGAGGCCTGGGATTGGGATTGGGAATGAGGCCTGGGATTGGGATTGGAATAAGGCCTGCGGCCAGAGCTGACAGATCTGACTGGAGAGGACCTCCATTCCCTGCACATTAAATGCATTCTCCAAGATCAGCACACGGCAGAGGCACCAGAGGGTGAGGCACCAGAGGGTGAGGCTCCAGAGGGTGAGGCACCAGAGGGTGAGGCACCAGAGGGTGAGGCACCAGAGGGTGAGGCACCAGAGGGTGAGGCTCCCCCACAGTCCACCCTCAGAGCACCAGAAACAGGCACGATTGAGGCTCTGAGTTTCAATGAACATTGCTCCCTTCCTGACATTCTGATCTAGCCAGGGATCACCCATTCCTAAAGAAACAATCCCTGGCATCTGGCCTGGACTTGGCCTTCGAACTGGACTCTGTTCCCTCCTGCCCTGAGATATCGGAGTATTTTCAGGTTTATAATCTCAGTCCCGTTAAGTATTTTATAAACCGCTACAAAGGCCCCTCTGTGACATCGCTTTTCAAATCCTTCCCCAAGACTCTTCCCACCCCAATCTGACCCCAATCAAGGACCTGCATTTTTATGTCCTTCCCCTTCAGGGTTAACACACTGAAATACATCAGACCAAAGGGCAACGAATGATAAAGGACCTGAAGTTATAGTAATATATAAAAGATATAATAAACCGTACTGTGTGTAAAGGACTGTGTAAATATTACACAAACTGTACTGTGTATAAACTATGAATATTACACAAACTAATGTGTATAAAGGAGTGTGCATATTACACAAACTGTACTGTTTATAAAGGAGTGTGTATATTACACAAACTAATGTGTATAAAGGAGTGTGTATATTACACAAACTGTAGTGTATAAAGGAGTGTGTATATTACACAAACTGTACTGTGTATAAAGGAGTGTGCATATTACACAAACTGTACTGTTTATAATAAAGGAGTGTGTATATTACACAAACTGTACTGTGTATAAAGGAGTGTGTATATTATACAAACGGTACTGTGTATAAAGGAGTGTGTATATTATACAAACGGTACTGTGTATAAAGGAGTGTGTGTGTATTACATAATGCAGCTCCCTAAGCCCGAATCCTGCCAACATTTCCTACATTTCCCACTGAACCTGTTTCGGTGTTGAGATCGATGCTGAGCCCAGTTCGTGATGTGAAGGGTGTTCGGCAAGTTCGCAGCATTTAGTGAAATGGTAACCCCGACTCCCCCACCTCGAGGCCCCCGACTCCCCCCACCTCGAGGCCCCCCGACTCCCCCCACCTCGAGGCCCCCGACTCCCCCCACCTCGAGGCCCCCGACTCCCCCCACCTCGAGGCCCCCGACTCCCCCCCACCTCGAGGCCCCCCGACTCCCCCCACCTCGAGGCCCCCGACTCCCCCCACCTCGAGGCCCCCCGACTCCCCCCCCACCTCGAGGCCCCCGACTCCCCCCCACCTCGAGACCCCCGACTCCCCCCCCACCTCGAGGCCCCCGACTCCCCCCAGCTCGAGACCCCCGACTCCCCCCAAACCTCAGGGCCCCCGACTACCCCCACCTCGAGGCCCCCGACTCCCCCCCCACCTCGAGGCCCCCGACTCCCCCCACCTCGAGACCCCCGACTCCCCCCCCACCTCGAGGCCCCCGACTCCCCCCACCTCGAGACCCCCGACTCCCCCCCAACCTCAGGGCCCCCGACTCCCCCCACCTCGAGACCCCCAACTCCCCCCCACCTCGAGACCCCCGACTCCCCCCCACCTCGAGACCCCCGACTCCCCCCCAACCTCAGGGCCCCCGACTCCCCCCCCACTTCGAGGCCCCCGACTCCCCCCCCCAACCTCGGGGCCCCCGACTCCCCCCACCTCGAGACCCCCGACTCCCCCTGACCTCGAGGCCCCCGACTCCCCCCCCACCTCGAGGCCCCCGACTGCCCCCCACCTCGAGGCCCCCGACTCCCCCCCCAACCTCGAGGCCCCCGACTCCCCCCACAACCTCGGGGCCCCCCCCACAAACTCGAGGCCCACGACTCCCCCCCCACCTCGGGGCCCCCGACTCCCCCCCCAACCTCGGGGCCCCCGACTTCCCCCCACCCCATCATCACTATTCTGCAATGTGAGAGACTTTGTCTTTGACCCCAATTTTTCTCCTCATCTTAAAATCTCTCACTGGGGTACGGGTTCCACAGACACTGACTCTCACTGGGGTACGGGTCCCACAGACACTGACTCTCACTGGGGTACGGGTTCCACAGACACTGACTCACTGGGGTACGGGTTCCACAGACACTGACTCTCACTGGGGTACGGGTCCCACAGACACTGACTCTCACTGGGGTACGGGTTCCACAGACACTGACTCTCACTGGGGTACGGGTCCCACGGACACTGACTCTCACTGGGGTACGGGGTTCCACAGACACTGACTCTCACTGGGGTACGGGTCCCACAGACACTGACTCTCACTGGGGTACGGGTCCCACAGACACTGACTCTCACTGGGGTACGGGTCCCACAGACACTGACTCTCACTGGGGTACGGGTCCCACAGACACTGACTCTCACTGGGTACGGGTCCCACAGACACTGACTCTCACTGGGGTACGGGTCCCACAGACACTGACTCTCACTGGGGTACGGGTCCCACAGACACTGACTCTCACTGGGGTACGGGTTCCACAGACACTGACTCTCACTGGGGTACGGGTCCCACGGACACTGACTCTCACTGGGGTACGGGGTTCCACAGACACTGACTCTCACTGGGGTACGGGTCCCACAGACACTGACTCTCACTGGGGTACGGGTCCCACAGACACTGACTCTCACTGGGGTACGGGTCCCACAGACACTGACTCTCACTGGGGTACGGGTCCCACAGACACTGACTCTCACTGGGGTACGGGTCCCACAGACACTGACTCTCACTGGGGTACGGGTCCCACAGACACCGACTCTCACTGGGGTACAGGTCCCACAGACACTGACTCTCACTGGGGTACGGGTCCCACAGACACTGACTCTCACTGGGGTACGGGTCCCACAGACACCGACTCTCACTGGGGTACGGGTCCCACAGACACCGACTCTCACTGGGGTACGGGTCCCACAGACACTGACTCTCACTGGGGTACGGGTCCCACAGACACTGACTCTCACTGGGGTACGGGTCCCACAGACACTGACTCTCACTGGGGTACGGGTTCCACAGACACTGACTCTCACTGGGGTACGGGTTCCACTCTCCCCCTCACTCCCCATACCCTTTAATATCCCACCCTCTCTGTGTCCTGTAATATCTTGTGGGGGAGCACCGTCAGTTCTGCTCCGTAGCGATCCCCCTGACACCACCCCTCGGGCCATGATATAAATAAAGATATCGCAGAGACTCACTCTGCGAGCTCCTCCAAGCTGCGATACACGTCCTCATCATTTTCCACAGTCTCCTCTGACGGGAATGGCCTGGGAAACAGAGAGAAAACAGCAACTGTTAAAAACCTGGAGCCCAGCCCGTAACTCAAACATAATCCCTGGCTCTAAACTGCTTTGTGACCAGCTGTAGATGTGATGAAACTCGAGGTAAATATTCCCTCCTCATGACATTCACAGACAGAATCTCTGCAGTAGCTGTACACAGTCAGATATCCCTGTAAACTACACACACCCCTGTACACAGTCAGATATCCCTGTAAACTACACACACCCTGTACACAGTCTGATATCCCTGTAAACTACACACACCCTGTACACAGTCCGATATCCCTGTAAACTACACACACCCTGTACACAGCCCGATATCCCTGTAAACTACACACATCCTGTACACAGCCCGATATCCGTGTAAACTACACACACCCTGTACACAGCCCGATATCCCTGTAAACTACACACACCCTGTACACAGTCTGATATCCCTGTAAACTACACACACCCTGTACACAGCCCGATATCCTTGTAAACTACACACACCCTGTACACAGTCCGATATCCCTGTAAACTACACACACCCTGTACACAGTCTGATATCCCTGTAAACTACACACACCCTGTACACAGCCCGATATCCTTGTAAACTACACACACCCTGTACACAGTCTGATATCCCTGTAAACTACACACACCCTGTACACAGCCCGATATCCTTGTAAACTACACACACCCTGTACACAGTCCGATATCCCTGTAAACTACACACACCCTGTACACAGTCCGATATCCCTGTAAACTACACACACCCTGTACACAGCCCGATATCCCTGTAAACTACACACACCCTGTACACAGCCCGATATCCCTGTAAACTACACACACCCTGTACACAGTCCGATATCCCTGTAAACTACACACAGCCTGTACACAGTGTGATATCCACGTACACTACACACAGCGTGACCATAGAGATTATAACCAGTGGAGTACAGTAACTGACTGATGTTATAACAGGTGGAGCATAGTAGCATAGTGGTTATGTTATTGGACTAGTAATCCAGAGGCCTGGACTAAAATCCAGAGTCATGAGTTCAAATCCCGCCACGGCAGCTGGCGAATTTAAATTCAATTAATTAAATAAAAATCTGGAATTAATGTCAGTATCAGTAATGATGGCCATGAAAACTACCGGATTGTCATAAAAACCCATCTGGTTCACTAATGTCCTTTAGGGAAGGAAACCTGCCGCCCTTACCCGGTCTGGCCTATGTGTGACTCCAGACCCACAGCAATGTGGTACCTCTGAAATGGCCTAGCAAGACACTCAGTTGTAAAATCTCACTCAAGAAGGCGGCTCACCACCACCTTCTCAAGGGCAATTAGGGATGGGCCAATAAATGCCGGCCTCGCCAGCGACGCCCACATCCCATGAACGAATAAAAAAATTTTTTTAAATGTGCAGACTGTCACACCAGCTGGACCCTTCTCCCCCGTCGAACTGTGCAGAGTTCTCCCCTTCTCCCCCGTCGTACTCTGCACGACACACATCAAGCTGATTAAAATTAAACTGGAGCTGAGCAGAGACACTGACAGGAGAATCTATGCTCTGATTATGGTCCACTTTGCGCAACCAGGGAGCTGGGACCTAAACAGATAAAACGTTGTGTGATTAATGAAAATGCCTGACACTGGTTGTGAGATTCCCTGATCCCGGGTGTAATTGAGGCACATTTATCACAGCTGCCTCGTCCCCCCCCCCCCCCGACAGCTGCCTCGTCCCCCCCCCCGACCAGCTGCCTCGTCCCCCCCCCCCCCCCGACCAGCTGCCTCGTCCCCCCCCCCCGACCAGCTGCCTCGTCACCGCCCCCCCACCCCCCGACCAGCTGCCTCGTCCCCCCCCCCCCGACCAGCTGCCTCGTCCCCCCCCCCCCGACCAGCTGCCTCGTCCCCCCCCCCGACCAGCTGCCTCGTCCCCCCCCCCCGACCAGCTGCCTCGTCCCCCCCCCCCCCGACCAGCTGCCTCATCCCCCCCCGACCAGCTGCCTCGTCACAGCCCCCCCCCGACCAGCTGCCTCGTCCCCCCCCCCCCCCGACCAGCTGCCTCGTCCCCCCCCCCCCCCCGACCAGCTGCCTCGTCCCCCCCCCCCCCCCCCGACCAGCTGCCTCGTCCCCCCCCCCCCGCGACCAGCTGCCTCGTCCCCCCCCCCCCCGCGACCAGCTGCCTCGTCCCCCCCCCCCCCGACCAGCTGCCTCGTCCCCCCCCCCCCCGACCAGCTGCCTCGTCCCCCCCCCCCCCCGCGACCAGCTGCCTCGTCGTCCCCCCCCACCCCCGACCAGCTGCCTCGTCCCTCGTCCCTCGTCCCCCCCCCCCCGCGACCAGCTGCCTCGTCACCCCCCCCCCCCCCGACCAGCTGCTTCGTCGTCCCCCCCCCACCCCCGACCAGCTGCCTCGTCCCTCGTCCCTCGTCCCCCCCCCCCCCGCGACCAGCTGCCTCGTCACCCCCCCCCCCGACAGCTGCCTCGTCCTCCCCCCACCCCGACCAGCTGCCTCGTCCCCCCCGCCCCCCCCCCCCCGACCAGCTGCCTCGTCACCCCCCCCCCCCCCCGACCAGCTGCCTCGTCACCCCCCCCCCCGACCAGCTGCCTCGTCCCCCCCCCGCGACCAGCTGCCTCGTCCCCCCCCCCCCCGCGACCAGCTGCCTCGTCCCCCCCCCCCCCCGCGACCAGCTGCCTCGTCCCCCCCTCCCGCGACCAGCTGCCTCGTCCCCCCCCCCCGCGACCAGCTGCCTCGTCCCCCCCCCCCCCCGCGACCAGCTGCCTCGTCCCCCCCTCCCGCGACCAGCTGCTCGTCCCCCCCCCCCGCGACCAGCTGCCTCGTCCCCCCCCCCCCCCGACCAGCTGCCTCGTCCCCCCCCCCCGCGACCAGCTGCCTCGTCCCCCCCCCCCGCGACCAGCTGCCTCGTCCCCCCCCCCCCGCGACCAGCTGCCTCGTCCCCCCCCCCCGCGACCAGCTGCCTCGTTCCCCCCCCCCCCCCGACCAGCTGCCTCGTCCCCCCCCCCCCGCGACCAGCTGCCTCGTCCCCCCCCCCCTCCGACCAGCTGCCTCGTCCCCCCCCCCCCCGACCAGCTGCCTCGTCCCCCCCCCCCCGCGACCAGCTGCCTCGTCCCCCCCCCCCCCTCCGACCAGCTGCCTCGTCCCCCCCCCCCCTCCGACCAGCTGCCTCGTCACCCCCCCCCTGACCGGCTGCCCCTCGGGACACGATCCTTACAGGATGTCCCTATTGGATCAAACGTTCTCTGAACATCACTGAGTTCTTCACTTTACTAAACAGTTGCTGACTGTCGGTTTCGCTCACAGAGCTGAACAGTGTATAAAGGGTTTGGTTTAAACAGCGATACCGGCCTCAAACACGGACAGATCGAGGGGGTAACGGAGAAATGGGCAGACACCTTTATACAGGCACTGGCCGATTCCCCGTGGCGGCGCTCACATCGAGCAGCAGGATACATTAACGGAGTTATTAGGGTGATGGGAGAGGTCTGACAGGAAGTATGACACTCGCAGGAAGTGTGACACTCGCAGAGGAAGTGTACAGTACAGGAGGGGGCTGGGGGGGGGGGGCTGGTGTGTGGGCTGTTGGGGGGGGGCTGGGTGTGGGCTGGGGGGGGGGGGGGCTGGGTGTGGGAGGGGGCTGGGTGTGGGCTGTGGGGGGGAGGGGCTGGGTGTGGGCTGTGGGGGGGAGGGGCTGGGTGTGGGCTGTGGGGGGGAGGGGCTGGGTGTGGGCTGTGGGGGGGAGGGGCTGGGTGTGGGCTGTGGGGAGGGGTCTA
>NW_027138881.1:57692-87696 GCF_035084215.1 Heptranchias perlo | reverse complement strand
TGGCTGGGTGTGGGCTGTGGGGGGGAGGGGCTGGGTGTGGGCTGTGGGGGGGAGGGGCTGGGTGTGGGCTGTGGGAGGGGTCTGGGTGTGGGCTGTGGGGGGGGGGCTGGGTGTGGGAGGGGCTGGGTGTGGGCTGTGGGAGGGGTCTGGGTGTGGGGCTGTTGGGGGGGGGGCCGGGTACGAGCTGTGGGAAGAAGTGAAGTATTGAGGAGGGGAGTATTGGGTAGTGGGAAAGAAAGTTCTCCCGTTTATACAGAGCCTTTAATGTAGTAAAACGTCCGAGGAGCTTCACAGGAGTGATTATCAGACAAAATTTGACACCGAGCCACATAAGGAGATATTAGGACAGGTGACCAAAAGCTCGGTCAAAGAGGGAGGTTTTAAGGAGCGTCTTAAAGGAGGAGAGAGAGGCGGAGAGGTTTAGGGAGGGAATTCCAGAGCTTAGGGCCCAGGCAGCTGAAGGCACGGCCGCCAATGGTGGAGCGATGGGAATCGGGATGCTCAAGAGACCAGAATTGGAGGAGCGCAGAGATCTCGGAGGGTTGTAGGGCTGGAGGAGGTTACAGAGATAGGGAGGGGGTGAGGGCCACGGAGAGATTTGAAAACAAGGATGAGAATTTTAAAATCGAGGCGTTCCCGGACCGGGAGCCAATGTAGGTCAGCGAGCACAGGGGGTGATGGGTGAACAGGAGCTAGGAGACAGGCAGCAAAGTTTTGGATGAGCTCAAGTTTACGGAGGGTGGAAGACGGGAGGCCGGCCAGGAGAGCATTGGAATAGTCCAGTCTGGAGGTGACAAAGGCTTGGACCAGAGTTTCAGCAAGAGATGAGCTGAGGCGGGGCGGAGACGGGCGATGTTACGGAGGTGGGGAGTCGGTGGTCTCGGTGATGGAGCGGATATGGGGTCGGAAGCTCATCTCAGGGTCAAATAGGACGGTGAGGTTGTGAACGGTCTGGTTCAGCCTCAGACAGTGACCGGGGAGAGGGATGGAGTCGGTGACTCGGGAACGGAGTTTGCAGCGGGGACCAAAGACAATGGAGTGTGGACAAGCAGTGAGACAAATCATAGGCAGTGGAGGGTCAAGAGATGAGGTGGTGAGGTCCAGCTGGGTGTTGTCAGCGTACATGTGGAATATGTCGTTATATTTTCGGATGATGTCGCCGAGGGGCAGCATGTGGATGAGAAATAGGAGGGGCCAAGGATAGATCCTCGGGGACTCCAGAGTAACGGTGCAAGGAGCGGGAGGAGAAGCCATTGCAGGTGATTCTCTGGCTTCACAGCCAATGTCCTGCGCTGCACTGTCGGAGGGTCAGTACTGAGGGAGCGCCGCACTGTCGGAGGGTCAGTACTGAGGGAGCGCCGCACTGTCAGAGGGTCAGTACTGAGGGAGCGCTGCACTGTCGGAGGGTCAGTACTGAGGGAGCGCTGCACTGTCGGAGGGTCAGTACTGAGGGAGCGCTGCACTGTCGGAGGGTCAGTACTGAGGGAGCGCCGCACTGTCGGAGGGTCAGTACTGAGAGAGCGCTGCACAGTCAGAGGAGCCGTCTTTCGAATGAGACGTTAAACTGAGGCCCTGCCTGCCGATGAATAAGATCCCCCAGCCACTATTTCGAAGAAAAGCAGTTTGAGTTCTCCCCGGTGACCTGGGGCCAATATTTATCCCTCAACCAACATCACTTAAAAAAAAGATTATCTGGTCATTATCTCATTGCTGTTTGTGGGATCTTGCTGTGCGCAAATTGGCTGCAGCGTTTGCTACATTACAACAGTGACTACACTTTAAAAGTACTTCATTGGCTGTGAAGTGTTTTGGGATGTCCTGAGGTGGTGAAAGGCGCTATATAAATGCAAGTTCCTTCTTTTATTTCCTAACTCAGCACAGACAGGACGGCAGCTGGGAATCTCCAAACACATGCGGCCACACCAGGCAGTGCACCTACTGTCTGAGTGAAGGTTCTTATCCCCTTCTCCGTTACTCGTAGTCCTGAGCGAACTGGCACAGCAAGGTACCGTATCCAGCACTGACCCAGACAATGTAAAGATTTGTGAAACCTGCCTTATTTGACTGTCGGATGAAATGACAGAGTGTTCGAGTTGCCAAGTGTTGTACTGGGATTGCAGCTGTCAGTCCAGTAACATTGCAAGCAAGTTCACTCAATCAAATAAAAGTGCATTGATCCTGCGCGGCAGATGAAACTCGCTGCAGAGGAGTCAGGCCTCACACATTAGACGGTTTCTTTAAATAGCAGCAGACAGCTGAGAACTACAGCAAGGATTTCGTCCCCGGGGTTTTAATTCCCGACATCTGTGCATGTGTTGATCTGATCTTCAGTCTGTGTTTAGATGCTTTCTCGTTCCCTAACCTGCCGCACACTGCACTTGAACAAATATGAGCTGATCTGAGAGAGCCAGCATGGCTTTGTGAAAGGTAAGTCATGTCTGTCTAATCGTGTCGAATTTTTTGAGGAGGTCACTAACATGGTGGATAAGGGAGAGTCTATAGATGTTGTCTATATGGACTTCCAGAAGGTTCCACATAAGAGATTACTGGTAAAAATGAGAGCACACAGAATTGGAGGCAACCTTTTGACTTGGGTTTTGGTAATTGTTGGGGAGGCCATTCAGCTCCTCGAGCCTGTTCCGCCATTTAACGAAATCATGGCTGACCTGTTACCTAACTCCATATACCCATCTTAGCCCCATATCCCTTAATACCATTGATTAACAAAAATCTAACCCTTTGTGTGTAGAAGTGTTTCCTAACTTCACTCCTGAAAGTCCTGGCTCTAATTTTTAGGCTCTGTCCCCGGGTCCTAAACTCCCCAACCAGCGGAAATAATTTCACTCTATCTACCCTTAAATGACAAAGACAGAGAATAGGGATAATGGGTATGGACTCCGATTGGCAGGATGTGACTAATGGTGTCCCCCGGGGATCTGTACTGGGGCCTCAGTTTTTCACTATATTTATAAATGACTTGGATGAAGGAATAGAGAGCAGGATATCTTAAGTTTGCTGACAACACGAAGTTAGGAGGCACAGTAAATAGTGCAGATGGATGCAGGAAGTTGTAAAGGGACATTGAGAGATTCAGTGAGTGGGCAAAACTTTGGCAAATGGAGCTCAATGTGGGGAAGTGTGAGGTCATCCACTTTAGAACATATAAGATTCTGAGGGGGATGGATGGGGTAGATGCCGAGAGGTTGTTTCCCCTGGCTAGAGAGTCTAGAACTAGGCGGCATAGTCGCAGGATAAGGGGTCGGCCATTTAAGACTGAGATGAGGAGGAATTTCTTCACTCAGAGAGTTGTGACTCTTTGGAATTCTCTACCCCAGAGGGCTGTGGATGCTGAGTCGTTGAATATATTCAAGGCTGAGATCGATAGATTTTTGGACTCGGGGGGAATCGAGGGATATGGGGATCAGGCGGGAAAGTGGAGTTGAGGTCGAAGATCAGCCATGATCTGATTGAATGGTGGAGCAGGCTCGAGGGGCCGAATGGCCGACTCCTGCTCCTATTTCTTATGTTCTTAAAGGCAAAACAGAGTATTTTCTAAGTGGTAAGCAGCTAAGAACTGTGGAGGAGCAGAGAGATTTCGGGGTCCAAGTACAGAAATCACTAAAAACTAGTGGACAGGTAGAAAAAGCAATCAAAAAGGCGAATGGAATGTTGGTCTTTATCTCAAGGGGCTGGAATACAAAGTGGTGGAAGTGATGTTCCAGTCGTATAAAACCCTGGTCAGACCCCATCTGGAGATACTGAGTTCAGTTCTGGGCACCGCACCTCAGAAGGGATATAGTGGCCTTGGAGTGGGTGCAACACGAACATACAGCCACACACGCACGCACACACACACACACACATGCACACACTCGCACGCACGCACGCGCACACACACACTCGCACGCACACGCACGCACGCGCACACACACACTCACACTCGCACGCACACACTCGCACGCACACACACACGCACGCACTCGCATGCACACACACACGCGCACGCACACGCACACACGCGCACGCACACGCGCGCATGCACGCACACACACACTCGCACGCACACGCACACACACTCGCACGCACACACACTCGCACACACACTCGCACACAGATATATACACGGACCCCCATACACGGATATTTATATTCTTTTCCTCACACACACAGACCAGAAACAGTTCTGTAAATATTCAGATACGTCTCACTGAAGAGAATGGAACTGGTCGCCGTGTTTACCTGATGCCTTTGCCCTGAACAGCGGTGTGATGGGAGATTCTGGAGATGGCAGAGATAACCTGCAACAGAAAGAGACAGAGGGTTAAAACATGGCCTCTGAACAGGACCATCGATCCCTCCCCCGACAGCTGGTCAGGCCCTCAGCCCAACACGGGCCTCGGGGGGTGCTCCGGGGGGAGCTGCGAGCCTCGCCCACTGCCAGCTTCTTACATTAAACACAGTGGCACCGAGACCAGCCCCACACATTATTTAGCAATAAATGCAGTGCAGAAAGTCAAGACTGCAGCAATTCCTGGTCCGTACAATGATAGAGAGACAGAGAGAGGAGTTGACAGAGGGAGGGAGACTCCCATTTCTATCGTGCCTTCCACAACCTCAGGACATCCCAAAGTGCTTTACAGCCAATTAAATACTTTTGAAGTTTAGTCACTGTTGTAATGTAGGAAACGTGGCAGCCATTTTGCGCACAGCAAGATCCCACAAACAGCAATGTGATAATGACCAGATAATCTGTTTTAGTGATGTTGGTTGAGGGATAAATATTGGCCCCAGGACACCGGGGGGATCTCCCCCAGCTCTTCTTCAAATAATGGCCATGGGATCGTTTACATCCACCTGAGAGGGCAGACAGGGCCTCGGTTTAATGTCTCATCTGCACCTCCGACAGTGCAGCGCTCCCTCAGTACTGGCCCTCCGACAGTGCAGCGCTCCCTCAGTACTGACCCTCCGACAGTGCAGCGCTCCCTCAGTACTGACCCTCCGACAGTGCAGCGCTCCCTCAGTACTGACCCTCCGACAGTGCGGCGCTCCCTCAGTACTGACCCTCCAACAGTGCAGCGCTCCCTCAGTACTGACCCTCCGACAGTGCGGCGCTCCCTCAGTACTGGCCCTCCGACAGTGCGGCGCTCCCTCAGTACTGGCCCTCCGACAGTGTGTGTGAGTGTATACAGGAATGTCAGGTGAAGACAGGTACGGCCTCCACTGTGCTGAATGGCCAGTGACCCTGCCCGATGAAGAACTGCCAACGGTGAGAGGTAGAGGCCTGTCTGTATAATCTGTGTCTCAGCAGCCTGCTGCCATTTCATGGGAGTCTCGGAAAAGCAAATTAATCCCGGAATTTATTACTTTATCCCAGGGATTTTGTGTTGTATCCAGGGTTTTTATATTACATCGATTGTACAGCACAGAAACAGGCCATTCGGCCCAACTGGTCTATGCCGGTGTTTATGCTCCACACGAGCCTCCTCCCTCCCGACTTCATCTCACCCTATTGACATATCCTTCTATTCCTTTCTCCCTCATGTGTTTATCCAGCTTCCCCTTAAATCCATCTACACTATTCACCTCAACTACTCCTTGTGGGAGCGAGTTCCACATTCTCACCGCTCTCTGGGTAAAGAAGTTGCTCCTGAATTCCCGAATGGATTTATTAGTGACTATCTTATATTTATGGCCCCGAGTTCTGGTCTCCCCCACAAGTGGAAACATTTTCTCTATATCGACCCTATCAAACTCTTTCATAATCTTAAAGACCTCAATCAGGTCACCCCTCAGATTTCACTTTTCTCGAGAAAAGAGCCCCAGCCTGTTCAATCTCTCCTAATAGTTATAACCTCTCAGTTCTGGTATCATCCTTGTGAATCTTTTTTGTACCTTCTCCAGTGCCTCTATATCACATTTATAATATGGAGACCTGAACTGTGCACAGTGCTCCGAGTGTGGTTCACCCTCAGTATTCCACAGAATCATAGAAACAAAGAATCGTTGCAGCACAGAAGGAGGCCTTTCAGCCCATCGAGCCTGTGCCAGCTCTTTGTAAGAGCAATGCAGTTAATCCCATTCCCCCGCTCTTTCCCCGTAGCCATGCAAATTTTTTCTCTTCAAATATTTATCTAATTCCTTTTTGAAAGCCATGATTGAATCTGCCTCCACCACCCCCTCGGGCAGTGCATTCCAGATCATAACCACTCGCTGCATAGAAAAGTTTTTCCTCATGTCGCCTTTGGTTCTTTTGCCAATCACCTGAAATCTGTGTCTTCTGATTCTCGACCCTTCCGCCAATGGGAACAGTTTCTCTTTGTTTACTCTACCGAAACCAGTTATAATTTTGAACACCTCGATCAAATCTCCTCAACCGTCTCTGCGCTAAGGAGAACAATCCCAGCTTCTCCAGTTTATCCACATAACTGAAGTCCCTCATCCCTGGAACCATTCCAGTAAATCTCCTCTGCACCCTCTCCACGGCCTTTACATCCTTCCAAAAGTGCGGTGCCCAGAGCTGGACACAATACTCCAATTGTGGTCAAACCAGTGTTTTATAAAGGTTTATCATAACTTCCTTACTTTTGTACTCTATGCCTCTATTTATAAAGCCCAGGATCCCGTATGCTTTTTTATCTGCTTTCTCAACCTGCCCTGCCACTTTCAAAGATTTGCGCACATACACCCCCAGATCTCTCTGTTCCTGCACCCCTTTTAGAATTGTGCCCTCGAGTTTATATTGCCTCTCCTCGTTCTTCCTACCAAAATGTATCACTTCACATTTTTCTGCATTAAATTTCATCTGCCACGTGTCCGCCCATTCCACCAGCCTGTCTATATCCTCTTGAAGTCTATCACTATCCTCCTCACTGTTTACTACACTTCCAAGTTTTGTGTCATCTGCAAATTTTGAAATTGTGCCCTGTAGACCCAAGTCCAAATCATTAATATATATCAAGAAAAGCAGTGGTCCCAGCACCGACCCCTGGGGAACACCACTGTACACCTCCCTCCAGTCCGAAAAACAACCGTTCACCACTACTCTCTCTTTCCTCTCACTTAGCCAATTTTGTATTCATGCTGATACAACCCCTTTTATTCCAAGGGCTTCAATTTTATTGACAAGCCGATTCTGTGGCATTTATCAAACGCCTTTTGAAAGTCCATATGCACCACATCAACTGCATTGCCCTCAGCTACCCTCTCTGTTACCCCATCAAAAAACACCATCAAATGATATTTTTCCCCACTGTTTTATATTTATAACCAATATTTTATATCTGTTTGTGACAAGAATATGTTTCTTTGATCCTGTTAGTTTATTGATTTTTAAAAATTCGTTCATGGGATGCGGGCATCGCTGGTGAGGCCGGCATTTATTGCCCATCCCTAATTGCCCTCGAGAAGGTGGTGGTGAGCCGCCTTCTTGAACCGCTGCAGTCCGTGTGGTGACGGTTCTCTCACAGTGCGGTTGGGAAGGGAGCTCCAGGATTTTGACCCAGCGACGATGAAGGAACGGCGATATATTTCCAAGTCGGGATGGTGTGTGACTTGGAGGGGAACGTGCAGGTGGTGTTGTTCCCATGTGCCTGCTGCTCTTGTCCTTCCAGGTGGTAGAGGTCGCGGGTTTGGGAGGTGCTGTCGAAGAAGCCTTGGTGAGTTGCTGCAGTGCATCCTGTGGATGGTACACACTGCAGCCACGGTGCGCCGGTGGTGAAGGGAGTGAATGTTTAGGGTGGTGGATGGGGTGCCAATCAAGTGGGCTGCTTTATCCCAGATGGTGTCGAGCTTCTTGAGTGTTGTTGGAGCTGCACTCATCCAGGCAAGTGGAGAGTATTCCATCACACTCCTGACTTGTGCCTTGTAGATGGTGGAAAGGCTTTAGGGAATCAGGAGGTGAGTCACTGGCCACAGAATACTCAGCCTCTGACCTGCTCTTGTCGCCACAGTATTTATATGGCTGGTCCAGTTAAGTTTCTGGTCAATGGTGACCCCCAGGATATTGATGGTGGGGGATTCGGCGATGGTAATGCCGTTGAATGTCAAGGGGAGGTGGTTAGACTCTCTCTTGTTGGAGATGGTCACTGCCTGGCACTTATCTGCGAATGTTACTTGCCACTTATCAGCCCAAGCCTGGATGTTGTCCAGGTCTTGCTGCATGCGGGCTCGGACTGCTTCATTATCCGAGGGTTTGCGAATGGAACTGAACACTGTGCAATCATCAGCGAACATCCCCATTTCTGACCTTATGATGGAAGAAAGGTCATTGATGAAGCAGCTGAAGATGGTTGGGCCCAGGACACTGCCCTGAGGAACTCCTGCAGCGATTTCCTGGGGCTGAGATGATTGGCCTCCAACAACCACTACCATCTTCCTTTGTGCTAGGTATGACTCCAGCAACTGGAGAGTTTTCCCCCTGATTCCCATTGACTTCAATTTTACTAGGGCTCCTTGGTGCCACACTCGGTCAAATGCTGCCTTGATGTCAAGGGCAGTCACTCTCACCTCACCTCTGGAATTCAGCTCTTTTGTCCATGTTTGGATCAAGGCTGTAATGAGGTCTGGAGCCGAGTGGTCCTGGCGGAACCCAAACTGAGCATCGGTGAGCTGGTTATTGGTGAGTAAGTGCCGCTTGATAGCACTGTCGACGACACCTTCCATCACTTTGCTGATGATTGAGAGTAGACTGATGGGGCAGTAATTGGCCGGATTGGATTTGTCCTGATTTTTGTGGACAGGACATACCTGGGCAATTTTCCACATTGTCGGGTAGATGCCAGTGTTGTAGCTGTACTGGAACAGTTTGGCTAGAGGCGCAGCTAGTTCTGGAGCACAAGTCTTCAGCACTACAGCCGGGATGTTGTCGGGGCCCATAGCCTTTGCTGTATCCAGTGCACTCAGCCGTTTCTTGATATCACGTGGAGTGAATCGAATTGGCTGAAGATTGGCTTCTGTGATGGTTCATTGGCACTTCTGGCTGAAGATGGTTGCAAACGCTTCAGCCTTGTCTTTTGCACTCATGTGCTGGACTCTGCCTTCATTGAGGACGGAGATGTTTACAGAGCCTCCTCCTCCCGTTAGTTGTTTAATTGTCCACCACCATTCATGACTGGATGTGGCAGGACTGCAGAGCTTTGATCTGATCCGTTGGTTGTGGAATCACTTAGCTCTGTCTATAGCATGTTGCTTCCACTGTTTAGCATGCATGTAGTCCTGAGTTGTAGCCTCACCAGGTTGGCACCTCATTTTTAGGTACGCCTGGTGCTGCTCCTGGCATGCTCTTCTACACTCCTCATTGAACCAGGGTTGATCCCCTGGCTTGTTGGTAATGGTAGAGTGAGGAATATGCTGGGCCATGAGGTTACAGATTGTGCTGGAATACAATTCTGCTGCTGCTGATGGCCCACAGCGCCTCATGGATGCCCAGTTTTGAGCTGCTAGATCTGTTCTGAATCTATCCCATTTAGCACGGTGGTAGTGCCACACAACACGTTGGATGGTGTCCTCAGTGCGAAGACGGGACGTTATCTCCCCGAGGACTGTGCGGTGGTCACTCCTACCAATACCGTCATGGACAGATGCATTTGCGACAGGTAGATTGGTGAGGACGAGGTCAAGAAGGTTTTTCCCTCGTGTTGGTTCGCTCACCACCTGCCGCAGGCCCAGTCTGGCAGCTATGTCCTTCAGGATTTGGCCAGCTCGGTCAGTAGTGGTGCTACCGAGCCACTCTTGGTGATGGACATTGAAGTCCCCCACCCAGAGTACATTTTGTGCCCTTGCTACCCTCAGTGCTTCCTCCAAGTGGTGTTCAACATGGAGGAGGACTGATTCATCAGCTGAGGGAGGGCGGTAGGTGGTAATCAGCAGGAGGTTTCATCGACAGTGCTATCAAGCGGCACTTATTCACCAATAACCTGCTCACCGATACTCAGTTTGGGTTCCGCCAGGACCACTCGGCTCCAGACCTCATTACAGCCTTGGTCCAAACATGGACAAAAGAGCTGAATTCCAGAGGTGAGGTGAGAGTGACTGCCCTTGACATGTTTGACCTGATGCCATGAGATTTCATGGGGTCCGGAATCAATGTTGAGGACTCCCAGGGCCACTCCCTCCTGACTGTATATCACTGTACCGCCACCTCTGGTGGGTCTGTCCTGCCGGTGGGACAGGACATACCCAGGGATGGTGATGGAAGAGTCTGGGACGTTGGCTGAAAGGTATGATTCTGTGAGTATGGCCGTGTCAGGCTGTTGCTTGACTAGTTTATTGATGTCGCCTTGTTTATTACTAGAGTCAGTCTGTGAGGCCTTTCAATAAACTGGAGTGAGAGGAGCTTTGTCCGTGGTCAATATGCACTTTAATATGTTCATTTCTTAAATGGTTCAAACTATCGCCCTCGGTCCCAAACTGCTGATCCTGAGGCCACGGAAGTGCCGACTATCACCGTTAATGTTGGGAAACGGACCTCTCTGTGAATGGCCGTCGCCCGTCGCCCCCCTCTCCTCCCCTCACCCCAAACCCCCCCCCGCGCCCCCCCCCTCACCCCAAACCCCCCCGCGCCCCCCCTCACCCCAAACCCCCCCGCGCCCCCCCCTCACCCCAAACCCCCCCTCTCCTCCCCTCACCCCAAACCCCCCCCCGCGCCCCCCCCTCACCCCAAACCCCCCCGCGCCCCCCCCTCACCCCAAACCCCCCCGCGCCCCCCCTCACCCCAAACCCCCCCCCGCGCCCCCCCCGAACCCAAAACCCCCCCCCGCGCCCACTCACCCCAACCCCCCCCGCGCCCACTCACCCCAAACCCCCCCCCCGCGCCCCCCCCGAACCCCAAACCCCCCCACGCCCCCCCCTCACCCCAAACCCCCCCACGCCCCCACACCCCAAACCCCCCCACGCCCCCCCCTCACCCCAACCCCCCCCGCGCCCACTCACCCCAAACCCCCCCCCGCGCCCCCCCCGAACCCCAAACCCCCCCACGCCCCCCCCTCACCCCAAACCCCCCCACGCCCCCCCCCTCACCCCAAACCCCCCCACGCCCCCACACCCCAAACCCCCCCCCGCGCCCCCCCACCCCAAACCCCCCCCCCGCGCCCCCCCACCCCAAACCCCCCCCCCGCGCCACCCACCCGCAACAGGAGCTCCCCGTCACACGGCCCCAAACCAGGGGCTCCCCGTCAGGCATCCGGATCTCAAGGTCAGCAGTCATATTCAAGAATCTAAATACACCGGAACACAGCTTGGAGGTGATTAACCTTCATTGTTCTGAAACGATTCTAAGAGCCCACAGGAGCAGCTGCAACGCTGAACCCCAAGTCTCATATCGAGCACAAAACCCCAACACACAACACCGCCCTTTAATATTTTAAAATTTATTTCAGTACTTTGTACCCCTTGTTTTACATTTACCTTTTTCATCTGCCCTCTCAGGTGGATGTGAAAGATCCCATGGACACTACTGGAAGAGCAGGGGAGTTCTCCCCGGTGTCCGGGGGCCAATATTTATCCCTCAAGCAACATCACTAAAAACAGATTATCTGGTCGTTATCACATTGCTGTTTGTGGGATCTTGCTGTGCGCAAATTGGCTGCTGCATTTCCTACATTACAACAGTGACTACACTTCAAAAAAGTACTTCATTGGCTGTAAAACTCTTTGGGACATTCCGAGGTCAAAAAAGGCACGAAATGAATGCAGGTCTTTTCTTTTATCCATATTAGTATTTTACATCTGGTACTTTTGCCTAGTTTTTATTTATACAATGGTCTTTTTCCCCTGCTGTTTTTACACCCAGTATTTTACATTTTATATTTATTATCATGATGTTTCTGGAGTGAAGATTTTACAGGTCAGCTGACTCTAACTGAGGCACTCGGGAAGGGAGTGTGTTAGAACTGTCGAGATGATCATCCTTCAGGACAGGCAGCAATACCTTTACTCATTAATGATTATAATAACATTCCATCAATATGATTCCCCTCAAACCAGAAACCCAGAGACTCCACCAGTGTGCAGTCTGTTCCCACCAATCCTCATCACTGGGATTCTTGGGCCCAGAAACTGCGATAGAGGTTTCGACAGAGTAAATAAGGAGAAACTGTTTCCAGTGGCAGGAGGGTCGGTAACCAGAGGACACAGATTTAAGGTAATTGGCAAAAGAACCAGAGGTGAGATGAGGAGAATGTTTTTTACGCAGCGAGTTGTTCTGATCTGGAATGCGCTGCCTGAAAGGGCGGTGGGAGCAGATTCAATAATAACTTTCAAAAGGGAATTGGATAAATACTTGAAGGAAAAAAAATTACAGAACTATGGGGAAAGAGCAGGAGAATGAAACTAATTGGATAGCTCTTTCAAAGAGCCGGCACAGACAGGATGGGCCGAATGGCCTCCTCACGCTCTGTTACATTCTATGAATTGTGCGATGTCTCTGCTCTCAGGAAACGCTCGTGCATGTTGCTGCAGTTCCCTGTCCCGACAGCAGAGGGGGTTCCTCTCAATGAGCTGCCAGGCTACAATCACAGGGAATAACTGAGGGGAATGTCAGCACAGAGTCAGGAAACACCCAGAGATCAGCCTTTGTCAATTAAAGACTACACACATCCTTTTACTGGATGGGACAGTGTAGCTTTACTCTGTATCTAACCCTGTACCTGCCCTGGGAGTGTTTGATGGGACAGTGTAGAGGGAGCTTTACTCTGTATCTAACCCGTGTTGTACCTGTCCCGGGAGTGTTTGATGGGACAGTGTAGAGGGAGCTTTACTCTGTGTGCGTGTTCATGCATGAGAGACAGACGGACACAGAGAGAGTCAAAAAGGGGAGAACAGAGAAGGAAAAAGAGTGATAGAGACACAGAGAGAGGGGGAAGGTTAGGAAGAGAGGGAGAGATGAAGAAAGGAGAGAGTGAAATACACGGATAGTATTTGAGATAAACAAAGACAGACTCAATGTTAATGAGATAAAGAGAGGCAGAGCGTATGAGAGATACACACTGTTAATGGCTTCAGGAAGAAAAGAGAGCAAAAATTGGAAGTACAAATCTGCCGAAGAATCTGCCGAGCTGAGTGGGGGCGGGGGGGGGTCGGGGAGAGAATGTGTGCAGCCACCGTACTCATCCTCAAAAACATCATCACCAACCTTCACACAGTGCAGCTCCTGCCCTCAGGCCACAGCACAGCTAACTCCCTAACCTGCCGCATTATCAGCCTTCAGTGTGAACATTGCCCTCTGTACATTTCACACTCTGCCAGCATTGCCTGGATCCAGCACTGAGCCCTGGGCAGAGAATGGCTTGAAACAGTGACTGAACAACCAAACTGGAAGCAAGCACACAGATTCAGGCACTAATTGAATTAGCAGATGACAAAGGGATTAATGCAGCATCTCTCTGGCTGCAGGAGCTGAAATAATTACCTGGAATTACACGCTGGCCCCGTGTCCCTGGCAGCAACAGACAGTAAGAAGCAGGGGTTACCATAAAACAGAAATTATAACTGTTCCAGCATTCCTAGATTGTCCTGAACTTGTCCTGGGCACTGAGTCACTGCCACAAAACACATCAAGCCCATGTGAAAAACAGATGTTTATATCTCCCCAATTCCAGCGTTTGCAAGAGAAATTCTCTGCTCACACAATCTAGGACGACATTCCCAGTGCAGTACTGAGGGAGCGCTGCACTGTCGGAGGGTCAGTACTGAGGGAGCGCTGCACTGTCGGAGGGTCAGTACTGAGGGAGCGCTGCACTGTCGGAGGGTCAGTACTGAGGGAGCGCTGCACTGTCGGAGGGTCAGTACTGAGGGAGCGCTGCACTATCAGAGGGTCAGTACTGAGGGAGCGCTGCACTGTCGGAGGGTCAGTACTGAGGGAGCGCCGCACTGTCGGAGGGGCAGTACTGAGGGAGCGCCGCACAGTCGGAGGGGCAGTACTGAGGGAGCGCCGCACTGTTGGAGGGTCAGTACTGAGGGAGCGCCGCACTGTCGGAGGGTCAGTACTGCGGGAGCGCCGCACTGTCGGAGGGTCAGTACTGAGGGAGCGCTGCACTGTCGGAGGGTCAGTACTGAGGGAGCGCCGCACTGTCGGAGGGTCAGCACTGAGGGAGCGCTGCACTGTCGGAGGGTCAGTACTGAGGGAGCGCCGCACTGTCGGAGGGTCAGTACTGAGGGAGCACCGCACTGTTGGAGGGTCAGTACTGAGGGAGCGCCGCATTGTTGGAGGGTCAGTACTGAGGGAGTGCTGCACCATTGGAGGGGCCGTCTTTCGGATGAGACGTTAAACCGAGGCCCCGTCTGCCCTCTCAGGTGGATGTCATCCCACGGCCACTATTTCGTAGAAGAGCCGGGGAATTGTCTGGGGTCCTGGGGTCAATATTTATCCCTCAACAACATCACTAAAAAACAGACGATCTGGTCGTTGTCACATTGCTGTTTGTCGCATCCCTCCTTCCAGCCTCTCTTTTCCAGACGCCTGTCAGGTACTTGAATTAGATACTCGGTCAAATGATCTAGTTAAAGGCCACACGTTGCTATGGAGATGCCCCATGAGTTTTGCAGAACACTACCAGTTCTGTATTTATGATAAATGAGGGAATTCATTCTCATTTGCAAGTCCTTCAAAACACCAAAAAAAGCAATTTCAGCCGACTGGCTGTGAGGGGGATCAACGGGAGGATTCAGGCTGGTCCCCGACTCACAAAGCCCCCGACTCCAAATAGCCCCCCTCGTCAACCCAGCGAGTGAAACACCCCTCGGGGACAGGGTCTGATTATTCTGGGATGGGTGTTTAAATCCTCACCAGCAGGTTCCTGCGCCAGAGCTAATATATATCAAGAAACAGCTCATTCAACATCCACTGAAGATCATTTAAACAGTGAGCACAGATAAAGGAACAGAGGAGATAGAGGAACAGATATGTAGGCAAATCTCAGAAAATTGTGCAAATAATAGGGTAATAATAGTGGGGGATTTCAACTTCCCCAATATTAACTGGGATACTCAGAGTGTAAAAGGCTTAGAGGGTACAAAATTCTTAACGTGCATCCAGGAGAGCTTTTTGAGCCAGCATGTAGAAAGTCCTACAAGAGAGGGGGCGGTACTGGACCTAATTCTAGGGAATGTGGCCGGCCAAGTGGAAGAAGTGCTAGTAGGTGAGCACTTTGGTGACAGTGACCATAATTTGGTGAGATTTAAGGTGGTCATGGAAAAGGAGAGGGAGGGGCCGGAAATAAAGGTTCTAAATTGGGGGAAGGCTGATTTTAATAGGATAAGGCAGGATCTGGCCAAAATGGACTGGGATCAGCTGCTTGTAGGAAAATCCGCATCGGAGCAATGGGAGTCTTTCAGAAGGGAGATTGAGACCATACAATGGCAACATGTTCCCGTAAAGGTCAAGGGTGGTTCCAAGAACTCCAGGGAACCTTGGATGTCAGGGGATATACGAGAATGGATTAGGAAAAAAAGGAGGGCTTTTGGCAGATACAAAAGGCTAAAGACGGAGGAAGCCCTAGAGGAGTACAAAAAGTGCAGGGGGATACTTAAAAAAAGAAATTAGGAGATCAAGGAGGGGCCATGAAATAACACTGGCGAGCAAAATAAAGGAAAATCCTAAGATGTTTTATAAATATATTAAGGGTAAGAGGATGACTAGGGAAAAAATAGGGCCCATTAGGGACAAAAATGGCAATCTGTGTGTGGAGCCGGCAGATGTAGGAGGGGTTCTAAATGAATTTTTTGCATCTGTTTTCACTATGGAGAAGGACGATGTAGACATAGAAATATGACAGGGGGACTGTGATATACTCGAACATATTAACATCGAGCGGGAGGAGGTATTGGCGGTTTTAGCAGGCCTAAAAATGGATAAATCCCCAGGCCCGGACGAAATGTATCCCAGGCTACTGTGTGAGGCAAAGGAGGAGATTGCGGGGGCTCTGACACATATATTCAGAACCTCTCTGGCCACAGGGGATGTGCCAGAGGACTGGAGAACCGCTAATGTAGTACCATTATTCAAGAAGGGGAGTAGGGAAAAACCGGGGAACTACAGGCCAGTGAGCCTAACATCAGTGGTAGGAAAATTATTGGAAAAAATTCTGAAGGACAAAATTAGTCTCCACTTGGAGAAGCAAGGATTAATCAGGGATAGTCAACATGGCTTTGTCAAGGGAAGATCATGTCTGACGAATTTGATTGAATTTTTTGAGGGGGTGACTAGGCGTGTGGATGAGGGTAACGCAGTGGATGTGGTATACATGGATTTCAGTAAGGCCTTCGATAAAGTCCCCCACAGGAGACTGGTCAAGAAGGTACGAGCCCATGGAATCCAGGGTGCCTTGGCACTTTGGATACAAAACTGGCTTAGTGGCAGAAGGCAGAGGGTGATGGTCGAAGGTTGTTTTTGTGACTGGAAGCCTGTGGCCAGTGGGGTACCACAGGGATCTGTGCTGGGGCCCTTGCTGTTTGTGGTCTACATTAATGACTTGGATATGAATGTAAAAGGTATGATCAGTAAGTTCGCTGATGATACAAAAATTGGTAGAGTGGTAAATAGCGAGGAGGATAGCCTCAGTCTGCAGGACGATATAGATGGGTTGGTCAGATGGGCGGAACAGTGGCAAATGGAATTTAACCCGGAAAAGTGCGAGGTGATGCACTTTGGAGGGACTAACAAGGCAAGGGAATACACAATGAATGGGAAGACCCTAGGCAAGACAGAGGGTCAGAGGGATCTTGGTGTGCAAGTTCACAGATCCCTGAAGGCGGCGGAACAGGTAGATAAGGTGGTAAAGAAGGCATATGGGATACTTGCCTTTATTAGCCGAGGCATAGAATATAAGAGCAAGGAGGTTATGATGGAGCTGTATAAAACACTGGTTAGGCCACAGCTGGAGTACTGTGTGCAGTTCTGGTCGCCACACTACAGGAAGGATGTGATCGCTTTGGAGAGGGTGCAGAGGAGATTCACCAGGATGTTACCAGGGCTGGAGCGCTTCAGCTATGAAGAGAGACTGGGAAGATTGGGTTTGTTTTCCTTGGAGCAGAGGAGGCTGAGGGGGGACATGATTGAGGTGTACAAAATTATGAGGGGCACAGATAGGATGGATACTAAGGAGCTTTTTCCCTTCGTTGAGGGTTCTATAACAAGGGGGCATAGATTCAAGGTAAAAGGCGGGAGGTTTAGAGGGGATTTGAGAAAGAACTTTTTCACCCAGAGGGTGGTTGGAGTCTGGAACTCACTGCCTGAGAGGGTTGTGGAGGCAGGAACCCTCACAACATTCAAGAAGCATTTGGATGAGCACTTGAAATGCCATAGCATACAAGGCTACGGACCAAATGCTGGAATATGGGATTAGATTAGACTGGGCTTGATGGCCGGCGCGGACACGATGGGCCGAAGGGCCTCTATCCGTGCTGTATGACTCTATGACTCTATAATCCGCACTGCTGGACTGTGTCACTGTGTAAAACCGCTCGCTGTTTCAACTTCAAGCAAACAAGAATCTCCCAGAAGCCCATCATCTCAGTACCCCCTCCTCCCAGTGTCTGCTGCCCCTGTACCCCCTCCTCCCAGTGTCTGCTGCCCCTGTACCCCCCTCCTCCCTGTACCCCCTCCTCCCAGTGTCTGCTGCCCCTGTACCCCCCTCCTCCCTGTACCCCCCTCCTCTCAGTGTCTGCTGCCCCTGTACCCCCTCCTCCCAGTGTCTGCTGCCCCTGTACCCCCTCCTCAGTGTCTGCTGCCCCTGTACCCCCCTCCTCCCTGTACCCCCTCCTCCATGTGCCCGCTGCCCCTGTACCCCCTCCTCGATGTGTCTGCTGCCCCTGTACCCCCTCCTCGATGTGTCTGCTGCCCCTGTACCCCCTCCTCAGTGTCTGCTGCCCCTGTACCCCTTCCTCAGTGTCTGCTGCCCCTGTATCCCCTCCTCCATGTGCCCGCTGCCCCTGTACCCCCTCCTCCCACGGCCCCTGTACCCCCTCCTCCCTGCACCCCTCGACAGGGTTGGATTAAATGCTTTAGCTACAGCCTGAGTACAAAAGGGTTAAAGTCTCGAGTCACTTCCAGTCCATTAAACTGAGCAAGGAATAACATCACTGCCAGACACCCTGCCCTGGGATCACAGTCCAATGCACAGCCATTAAACAGCCACGAGCCCACTCACTGCCAGGGAATCAGAGAATCATTACGATCCACCTAATGTGATCAGTGCACAATATAATCACCACCTGAGGGGAGCTCGTTACCATGCTCTCCTCAGAGTTGGGCGTTGCTGATGTTTCCCCGAATATAATCACAGCCCTGGGACATGCTGGGAGTCGGCAGAGTGAATATCATTCCTTTTTGTGATAACTGAATTCTGCTTTGATGCAGGAAGCTTGAGCTGAAAATACATCAGCTCAGACTGGGGAACGGAGACAGGACCTCACACCACCCACCGGGAAGCACAACAGATCAACTGCTTTTCTATCGGATTCCCGCCTCCCCACAGACACTGACTCTCACTGGGGTACGGGTCCCACACACACTGACTCTCACTGGGGTACGGGTCCCACGGACACTGACTCTCACTGGGGTACGGGTCCCACAGACACTGACTCTCACTGGGGTACGGGTCCCACAGACACTGATGCTCACTGGGGTACGGGTCCCACAGACACTGACTCTCACTGGGGTACGGGTCCCACAGACACTGACTCTCACTGGGGTACGGGTCCCACAGACACTGACTCTCACTGGGGTACGGGTTCCCCAGGGGCCCATTCATCATGTGACCTCTATTGGGACAGTGGAATTGCTGGACGAGAAAAGACCACAGTCCATCCTGATAGTCACATGATACAACAATAATGGAGTCTTTGACTAATCACAGTGATCAATCTCGATCAATGAGTCTCCAACAGACCCAGACATGAGGTGAGGAAACCCCCCAGTGGGGGAGAGCTTTGGGAACCAGAGGTCCAAAGTCACCTGATCCTCCCGAGCCTGTTACACTCCCCACACCTCATCTCTCAAATTACTCACACACTGTCTCTCAAATATCGTTTACTAAAAAAAAATCTACTTTTTATAGTAAGTGTAGGTTGGCTATTCAGATACAGGGACATCACAGCCAATCCCACTCCTGTTCCCACAACACACTCCATCAGGGGTCACTGGACAGTGATCAGGAGCAGGATCCCTGGCTGATTTTTTTTTTATTCGTTCACGGGATGTGGGCGTCGCTGGTGAGGCCGGCATTTATTGCCCATCCCTAATTGCCCTTGAGAAGGTGGTGGTGAGCCGCCTTCTTGAACCGCTGCAGTCCGTGTGGTGACGGTTCTCCCACAGTGCTGTTAGGAAGGGAGTTCCAGGATTTTGATCCAGCGACGATGAAGGAACAGCCGATATATTTCCAAGTCGGGATGGTGTGTGACTTGGAGGGGAACTTGCAGGTGGTGTTGTTCCCATGCGCCTGCTGCTCTTGTCCTTCTAGGTGGTAGAGGTCGCGGGTTTGGGAGGTGCTGTCGAAGAAGCTTTGGCGAGTTGCTGCAGTGCATCCTGTGGATGGTACACACTGCAGCCACAGTGCGCCGGTGGTGAAGGGAGTGAATGTTTAGGGTGGTGGATGGGGTGCCAATCAAGCGGGCTGCTTTATCTTGGATGGTGTCGAGCTTCTTGAGTGTTGTTGGAGCTGCACTCATCCAGGCAAGTGGAGAGTATTCCATCACACTCCTGACTTGTGCCTTGTAGATGGTGGAAAGGCTTTGGGGAGTCAGGAGGTGAGTCACTCGGCGCAGAATACCCAGCCTCTGACCTGCTCTCGTAGCCACAGTATTTATATGGCTGGTCCAGTTAAGTTTCTGGTCAATGGTGACCCCCAGGATGTTGATGGTGGGGGATTCGGCGATGGTAATGCCGTTGAATGTCAAGGGGAGGTGGTTAGACTCTCTCTTGTTGGAGATGGTCATTGCCTGGCACTTATCTGGCGTGAATGTTACTTGCCACTTATGAGCCCAAGCCTGGATATTGTCCAGGTCTTGCTGCATGCAGGCTCGGACTGCTTCATTATCTGAGGGGTTGCGAATGGAACTGAACACTGTGCAATCATCAGCGAACATCCCCATTTCTGACCTTATGATGGAGGGAAGGTCATTGATGCAGCAGCTGAAGATGGTTGGGCCTAGGACACTGCCCTGAGGAACTCCTGCAGCAATGTCCTGGGGCTGAGATGATTAGAATCATAGAATCATAGAAGTTACAACATGGAAACAGGCCCTTCGGCCCAACATGTCCATGTCGCCCAGTTTATACCACTAAGCTAGTCCCAATTGCCTGCACTGGACACAATACTCCAGCAACCACTCCCATCTTCCTTTGTGCTAGGTATGACTCCAGCCACTGGAGATTTCCCCTCTCCCTTACCCAGGGGTCACTGGACAATGATCAGGAGCAGGAACCCGGGCTGATTTCCCCTCTCTCTAGCCCAGGGGTCACTGGACAGTGATCGTTAAAACCTCTGACCAAGTTTTTGCTCACCTGTCCTAATATTTCCTCCTTCGGCTCAGTGCCCGTTTATTTCTGATTTCGCTCCTGTGAAGCGCCTTGGGATGTTTTTCTAAATTAAAAGTGCAGTCTGAACACAAGCTGCTGACCATCTGCAAAGTCCTGAGACACAAGCTGTTACTCCAGTGCGGCACAGTCCTGAGACACAAATTCCTTCCCATCATGATGGTCAGTACTGAGGGAGCGCTGCACTGTCGGAGGGTCAGTACTGAGGGAGCGCTGCACTGTCGGAGGGTCAGTACTGAGGGAGCGCTGCACTGTCGGAGGGTCAGTACTGAGGGAGCGCCGCACTGTCGGAGGGTCAGTACTGAGGGAGCGCTGCACTGTCGGAGGGTCAGTACTGAGGGAGCGCTGCACTGTCGGAGGGTCAGTACTGAGGGAGCGCTGCACTGTCGGAGGGTCGGTACTGAGGGAGCGCTGCACTGTCGAAGGGTCGGTACTGAGGGAGCGCTGCACTGTCGGAGGGTTAGTACTGAGGGAGCACTGCACTGTCGGAGGGTCGGTACTGAGGGAGTGCTGCACTGTCGGAGGGTCAGCACTGAGGGAGCGCTGCACTGTCGGAGGGTCAGTACTGAGGGAGTGCTGCACTGTCGGAGGGTCGGTACTGAGGGAGCGCTGCACTGTCGGAGGGTCAGCACTGAGGGAGTGCTGCACTGTCGGAGGGTCAGTACTGAGGGAGTGCTGCACTGTCGGATGAGACGTTAAACCAAGGCCCGGCCTGCCCTCTCAGGTGGATGTAAAAGATCCCACGACACTATTTGAAGAAGAGCAGGGGGAGTCCTCGTGTCCCTGATTCTCCCCGGTGTCCTGGGCAATATTTATTCCTCAACCAGCATCACTAAAAACAGATTATCTGGTCATTATCACATTGCTGTTTGTGGGATCTTACTCTACGCAAATTTGCTGCTGCGTTTCCTACATTACAACAGTGACTACACTTCAAAAGTACTTCATTGGCTGTGAAGCACTTTGGGACGTCCTGAGATCGTGAAAGACGCGGCAGAAATGCATGTCTTACTTTAACAGTAATTGATGCATTTTGGTCGGAAAAACGAGGAGAGGCAATATAAACAAAATGGTACAACTTTAAAGAGGGTGCAGGAACAGAGAGACCTGGGGGTGTATGTACACAAATCTTTGAAGGTGGCAGCACAGGATGAGAAAGTGGTTAAAAAAGCATACGGGACCCTGGGCTTTATAAATAGAGGCATAGAGTACAAAAGCAAGGAAGTCATGATGAACCTTTATAAAACACTGGTTCGGCCACAACTGGAGTATTGTGTCCAGTTCTGGGCACCGCACTTTAGGAAGGATGTGAAGGCCTTAGAGAGGGTGCAGAGGAGATTTACTGGAATGGTTCCAGGGATGAGGGACTTCAGTTATGTGGAGAGACTGGAGAAACTGGGGTTGTTCTCCTTAGAGCAGAGAAGGTTAAGGGGAGATTTAATAGAGGTGTTCAAAATAATGACCGAGTAAATAGGGAAACATGAACAGGAGGGTCAGTAACCAGAGATTTAAGATAATTGGCAAAAGAACCAGAGGGAAGATGAGGAGAATTTTTTTTAACACAGCGAGTTGTTCTGATCTGGAATTCACTGCCTGAAATGGCTGTGGGGAAGAGCAGGGGAGTGGGACTAATTGGACAGCGTCTTCAAAGAGCCGGCACAGGCACGATGGGCCAAATGGCCTCCTTCTGTGCTGTTAGATTCTATGAATCTGAGTGTTCTGAAACAAAAGGTCCACAAAGAATATCAGCAGAGAAGCTTAAGTCACACAACCAAACTCACACACAAACTCACAACCAAACTCACACACAAACTCACAACCAAACTCACACACAAACTCACACACAAACTCACACACAAACTCACACACAAACTCACACACAAACTCACACACAAACTCACACACAAACTCACACCCAAACTCACACCCAAACTCACAACCAAACTCACACACAAACTCACAACCAAACTCACACACAAACTCACAACCAAACTCACACACAAACTCACACACAAACTCACACACAAACTCACAACCAAACTCACACACAAACTCACAACCAAACTCACACACAAACTCACAACCAAACTCACACACAAACTCACACACAAACTCACACACAAACTCACACACAAACTCACACACAAACTCACACCCAAACTCACACCCAAACTCACAACCAAACTCACACACAAACTCACAACCAAACTCACACACAAACTCACAACCAAACTCACACACAAACTCACACACAAACTCACACACAAACTCACAACCAAACTCACACACAAACTCACAACCAAACTCACACACAAACTCACAACCAAACTCACACACAAACTCACACACAGCCAGTGACTCCACCCTTTCTCTGCCCAAGTTTAAATGGAGAGACCGCTGACCGATGATTCAGGATCCGACAGGCTGCATTAGGCCTTGGACAGCTATTGGATACAGGATAATTTCTGAGTCTGCATGGTCAGTATCACAAGAGTGGAATCTGAGAGAAAAAAAGAGAGGGGGGAGAAGGAAACTCCGAGGGAAGAGAGAAAAAAAAACTGTAGCCCCCCCCGCCCGCCAAAATCACACACCAGGCCGATTCCACCCCATCCCACTACGGCCCTCTCTGCAGTGCCAGGCTGGGGGCCATCACTGCCTGCTCAAAGGACATGACACGATAAACCGTACCCCACCCGAAAGACCCTGGGCCTGGAGTGCTCCCGACAATCCTCGCATGTTCTGGATGTGTTTAGTCTGCTTTGTGTCGAGCTCTCTCCACACCCAGTGAGACTCTGCAGCAGGTGCTCCCCCAGTAAAGAAACGGCTTTGTTTTTACAGCTGAGAGCTTTTGTTTCCAGTTAAGTTAAACGAAGCAGTAAATTTCTTGGCCAGAGCGATTCCATTTGGGAGGAATCCCAGCCATTCTGTAAATGACTCCTCACACATCTGGAACAACTGAAAGGGGTGGGGACGGAGAGAGAGACAGATGGATGGAGGGATGGATAGATGGAGAAAGAGAAAGATGGAAAAAAAGAGACAGCAAAAGGGGGAGGGAAAGAAAAGGAGAGAGAGCGCGTGACGGAGAGAGAGAGAGCGAGCGAGCGAGCGCGACGGAGAGAGAGAGAGAGCGAGCGCGACGGAGAGAGAGCGAGCGAGCGCGACGGAGAGAGAGAGCGAGCGCGACGGAGAGAGTGAGCGCGACGGAGAGATAGAGCGAGCGCGACGGAGAGAGAGAGAGCGAGCGAGCGCGACGGAGAGAGAGAGAGAGCGAGCGCGACGGAGAGAGAGAGAGAGCGAGCGCGACGGAGAGAGAGCGAGCGAGCGCGACGGAGAGAGAGAGCGAGCGCGACGGAGAGATAGAGCGAGCGCGACGGAGAGAGAGAGAGCGAGCGAGCGCGACGGAGAGAGAGACGACGGAGAGAGAGAGAGAGAGAGCGAGCGAGCGCGACGGAGAGAGAGAGAGCGAGCGAGCGCGACGGAGAGAGAGAGAGCGAGTGAGCGCGACGGAGAGAGAGAGAGCGAGCGCGACGGAGAGAGAGAGAGAGAGTGCGACGGAGAGAGAGAGAGAGCGAGCGCGACGGAGAGAGAGAGAGAGAGCGAGCGCGACGGAGAGAGAGAGAGAGAGCGAGCGAGCGCGACGGAGAGAGAGAGAGAGAGCGACGGAGAGAGAGAGAGAGAGAGCGACGGAGAGAGAGAGAGAGAGCGACGGAGAGAGAGAGAGAGAGCGACGGAGAGAGAGAGAGAGAGAGCGACGGAGAGAGAGAGAGAGAGAGCGACGGAGAGAGAGAGAGAGAGAGCGACGGAGAGAGAGAGAGAGAGAGAGAGAGAGCGACGGAGAGAGAGAGAGAGAGCGCGACGGAGAGAGAGAGAGAGCGCGACGGAGAGAGAGAGAGAGAGCGCGACGGAGAGAGAGAGAGAGAGCGCGACGGAGAGAGAGAGAGAGAGAGCGCGACGGAGAGAGAGAGAGCGAGCGCGACGGAGAGAGAGAGAGCGAGCGAGCGAGCGCAACGGAGAGAGAGAGCGAGCACGACGGAGAGAGAGAGCGAGCACGACGGAGAGAGAGAGCGAGCACGACGGAGAGAGAGAGCGAGGGAGAGAGAGCGAGCGAGCACGACGGAGAGAGAGAGCGAGGGAGAGAGAGCGAGCGAGCGCGACGGAGAGAGAGAGAGCGAGCGAGCGCGACGGGGAGAGAGAGAGAGCGAGCGAGCGCGACGGGGAGAGAGAGAGAGCGAGCGAGCGCGACGGAGAGAGAGAGAGAGCGCGACGGAGAGAGAGAGAGAGAGCGCGACGGAGAGAGAGAGAGAGAGCGCGACGGAGAGAGAGAGAGAGAGCGCGACGGAGAGAGAGAGAGAGAGCGCGACGGAGAGAGAGAGAGAGAGCGCGACGGAGAGAGAGAGAGAGAGCGCGACGGAGAGAGAGAGAGAGAGCGCGACGGAGAGAGAGAGAGAGAGAGCGCGACGGAGAGAGAGAGAGAGAGCGCGACGGAGAGAGAGAGAGAGAGCGCGACGGAGAGAGAGAGAGAGAGCGCGACGGAGAGAGAGAGAGAGAGCGCGACGGAGAGAGAGAGAGAGAGCGCGACGGAGAGAGAGAGAGAGAGCGCGACGGAGAGAGAGAGAGAGAGCGCGACGGAGAGAGAGAGAGAGAGCGCGACGGAGAGAGAGAGAGAGAGCGCGACGGAGAGAGCGAGCGCGACGGAGAGAGAGCGAGCGCGACGGAGAGAGAGCGAGCGCGACGGAGAGAGAGAGAGCGCGACGGAGAGAGAGAGAGAGCGACGGAGAGAGAGAGAGAGCGACGGAGAGAGAGAGAGAGAGCGCGACGGAGAGAGAGAGAGAGCGCGACGGAGAAAGAGAGAGCGAGCGATGGAGAGAGAGAGAGCGAGCGACAGAGAGAGAGAGAGAGAGCGCGACGGAGAGAGAGAGAGAGCGCGCGACGGAGAGAGAGAGAGAGCGCGACAGAGAGAGAGAGAGCGCGACGGAGAGAGAGAGAGAGCGCGACGGAGAGAGAGAGAGAGCGCGACGGAGAGAGAGAGAGAGCGCGACGGAGAGAGAGAGCGCGCGCGACGGAGAGAGAGAGAGAGCGCGCGACGGAGAGAGAGAAAGAGCGCGCGACGGAGAGAGAGAGAGAGAGAGAGAGCGAGCGAGCGCGACGGAGAGAGAGAGAGAGAGAGCGAGCGAGCGCGACGGAGAGAGAGAGAGCGAGCGAGCGCGACGGAGAGAGAGAGAGCGAGCGAGCGCGACGGAGAGAGAGAGAGCGAGCGAGCGCGACGGAGAGAGAGAGAGCGAGCGCGACGGAGAGAGAGAGAGAGAGAGAGCGACGGAGAGAGAGAGAGAGAGAGAGCGACGGAGAGAGAGAGAGAGAGCGCGACGGAGAGAGAGAGAGAGAGCGACGGAGAGAGAGAGAGAGAGAGAGCGACGGAGAGAGAGAGAGAGAGAGAGCGACGGAGAGAGAGAGAGAGAGAGCGACGAAGAGAGAGAGAGAGAGAGCGACGGAGAGAGAGAGAGAGAGAGAGAGCGACGGAGAGAGAGAGAGAGAGAGAGAGAGCGACGGAGAGAGAGAGAGAGAGCGCGACGGAGAGAGAGAGAGAGCGCGACGGAGAGAGAGAGCGCGCGACGGAGAGAGAGAGAGAGCGTGCGACGGAGAGAGAGAAAGAGCGCGCGACGGAGAGAGAGAGAGAGAGAGAGAGCGAGCGAGCGCGACGGAGAGAGAGAGAGAGAGCGAGCGAGCGCGACGGAGAGAGAGAGAGCGAGCGAGCGCAACGGAGAGAGAGAGAGCGAGCGAGCGCGACGGAGAGAGAGAGAGCGAGCGAGCGCGACGGAGAGAGAGAGAGCGAGCGCGACGGAGAGAGTGAGAGCGAGCGAGCGCGACGGAGAGAGAGAGAGAGAGCGACGGAGAGAGAGAGAGAGAGAGCGACGGAGAGAGAGAGAGAGAGCGACGGAGAGAGAGAGAGAGAGAGCGACGGAGAGAGAGAGAGAGAGCGACGGAGAGAGAGAGAGAGAGAGCGACGGAGAGAGAGAGAGAGAGAGCGACGGAGAGAGAGAGAGAGAGAGAGAGCGACGGAGAGAGAGAGAGAGAGCGCGACGGAGAGAGAGAGAGAGCGCGACGGAGAGAGAGAGAGAGAGAGCGCGACGGAGAGAGAGAGAGAGAGCGCGACGGAGAGAGAGAGAGAGAGCGCGACGGAGAGAGAGAGAGAGAGCGCGACGGAGAGAGAGAGAGAGAGCGCGACGGAGAGAGAGAGAGCGAGCGCGACGGAGAGAGAGAGAGAGCGAGCGAGCGCAACGGAGAGAGAGAGCGAGCACGACGGAGAGAGAGAGCGAGGGAGAGAGAGCGAGCGAGCACGACGGAGAGAGAGAGCGAGGGAGAGAGAGCGAGCGAGCGCGACGGAGAGAGAGAGAGCGAGCGAGCGCGACGGAGAGAGAGAGCGAGCGAGCGCGACAGGGAGAGAGAGAGAGCGCGACGGAGAGAGAGAGAGAGAGCGCGATGGAGAGAGAGAGAGCGCGACGGAGAGAGAGAGAGAGAGAGCGCGACGGAGAGAGAGAGAGAGAGCGCGACGGAGAGAGAGAGAGAGAGCGCGACGGAGAGAGAGAGAGAGAGCGCGACGGAGAGAGAGAGAGAGAGCGCGACGGAGAGAGAGAGAGAGAGCGCGACGGAGAGAGAGAGAGAGAGCGCGACGGAGAGAGAGAGAGAGAGCGCGACGGAGAGAGAGAGAGAGAGCGCGACGGAGAGAGAGAGAGAGAGCGCGACGGAGAGAGAGAGAGAGAGCGCGACGGAGAGAGAGAGAGAGAGCGCGACGGAGAGAGAGAGAGCGCGACGGAGAGAGAGAGAGAGAGCGCGACGGAGAGAGAGAGAGAGAGCGCGACGGAGAGAGAGAGAGAGAGCGCGACGGAGAGAGAGAGAGAGAGCGCGACGGAGAGAGAGAGAGAGAGCGCGACGGAGAGAGAGAGAGAGAGCGCGACGGAGAGAGAGAGAGCGCGACGGAGAGAGAGAGAGCGCGACGGAGAGAGCGAGTGCGACGGAGAGAGCGAGCGCGACGGAGAGAGAGCGAGCGCGACGGAGAGAGAGCGAGCGCGACGGAGAGAGAGAGAGAGCGACGGAGAGAGAGAGAGAGCGACGGAGAGAGAGAGAGAGAGCGCGACGGAGAGAGAGAGAGCGAGCGACGGAGAGAGAGAGAGCGAGCGACGGAGAGAGAGTGAGCGAGCGACGGAGAGAGAGAGAGAGAGCGCGACGGAGAGAGAGAGAGCGCGCGACGGAGAGAGAGAGAGAGCGCGACAGAGAGAGAGAGAGCGCGCGACGGAGAGAGAGAGAGAGCGCGACGGAGAGAGAGAGAGAGCGCGACGGAGAGAGAGAGAGAGCGCGACGGAGAGAGAGAGAGAGCGCGACGGAGAGAGAGAGAGAGCGAGCGAGCGCGACGGAGAGAGAGAGAGAGCGAGCGAGCGCGACGGAGAGAGAGAGAGAGCGAGCGCGACGGAGAGAGAGAGAGCGACGGAGAGAGAGAGAGAGAGCGACGGAGAGAGAGAGAGAGAGAGCGACGGAGAGAGAGAGAGAGAGAGCGACGGAGAGAGAGAGAGCGCGACGGAGAGAGAGAGAGAGCGCGACGGAGAGAGAGAGAGAGCGCGACGGAGAGAGAGAGAGCGCGACGGAGAGAGAGAGAGAGCGCGCGACGGAGAGAGAGAGAGAGCGCGCGACGGAGAGAGAGAGCGCGCGACGGAGAGAGAGAGAGCGCGCGACGGAGAGAGAGAGAGAGCGTGCGACGGAGAGAGAGAGAGAGAGCGCGACGGAGAGAGAGAGAGAGAGCGCGACGGAGAGAGAGAGAGAGAGCGCGACGGAGAGAGAGAGAGAGCGCGACGGAGAGAGAGAGAGCGCGCGACGGAGAGAGAGAGAGCGCGCGATGGAGAGAGAGAGAGCGCGCGACGGAGAGAGAGAGAGCGCGCGACGGAGAGAGAGAGAGCGCGCGACGGAGAGAGAGAGAGAGAGCGACGGAGAGAGAGAGAGAGCGAGCGCGACGGAGATGGAGAGAGAGCGAGCGCGACGGAGAGAGAGAGAGAGAGAGCGCGACGGAGAGAGAGAGAGAGAGCGCGACGGAGAGAGAGAGAGAGCGCGACGGAGAGAGAGAGAGAGCGCGACGGAGAGAGAGAGAGAGCGCGACGGAGAGAGAGAGAGAGAGAGCGCGACGGAGAGGGAGAGAGAGAGCGCGACGGAGAGAGAGAGAGCGTGACGGAGAGAGAGAGAGAGAGCGTGACGGAGAGAGAGAGAGAGAGCACGACGGAGAGAGAGAGAGCACGACGGAGAGAGAGAGAGAGAGCACGACGGAGAGAGAGAGAGAGAGCGCGACGGAGAGAGAGAGAGAGCGCGACAGAGAGAGCGAGCCGAGCGCGACGGAGAGAGCGAGCGAGCGCGACGGAGAGAGAGAGAGCGACGGAGAGAGAGAGAGTGAGCGACGGAGAGAGAGAGAGAGCGCGACGGAGAGAGAGAGAGAGAGAGCGCGCGACGGAGAGAGAGAGAGAGAGCGATGGAGAGAGAGAGAGAGCGAGCGCGACGGAGATGGAGAGAGAGCGACGGATAGAGAGAGCGCGACGGATAGAGAGAGAGAGAGCGCGACGGAGAGAGAGAGAGAGAGCGCGACGGAGAGAGAGAGAGAGAGCGCGACGGAGAGAGAGAGAGAGAGCGCGACGGAGAGAGAGAGAGAGAGCGCGACGGAGAGAGAGAGAGAGAGCGCGACGGAGAGAGAGAGAGAGAGAGCGACGGAGAGAGAGAGAGAGAGAGCGACGGAGAGAGAGCGACGGAGAGAGAGAGAGAGCGACGGAGAGAGAGAGAGAGAGAGAGACGGAGAGAGAGAGAGAGCGACGGAGAGAGAGAGAGAGAGAGAGAGAGAGAGAGAGACGGGGAGAGAGAGAGAGAGAGAGCGACGGAGAGAGAGTGAGAGCGCGACGGAGAGAGAGAGCGCGACGGATAGAGAGAGCGCGACGGATAGAGAGAGAGAGCGCGACGGATAGAGAGCGCGACGGATAGAGAGAGAGAGCGCGACGGATAGAGAGCGCGACGGATAGAGAGAGAGAGCGCGACGGATAGAGAGAGAGAGCGCGACGGATAGAGAGAGCGCGACGGAGAGAGAGAGAGAGCGCGACGGAGAGAGAGAGAGAGCGCGACGGAGAGAGAGAGAGCGCGACGGAGAGAGAGAGAGAGCGCGCGACGGAGAGAGAGAGTGAGCGCGCGACGGAGAGAGAGAGCGCGCGACGGAGAGAGAGAGAGCGCGCGACGGAGAGAGAGAGAGCGTGCGACGGAGAGAGAGAGAGAGAGCGCGACGGAGAGAGAGAGAGAGAGCGCGACGGAGAGAGAGAGAGAGCGCGACGGAGAGAGAGAGAGCGCGCGACGGAGAGAGAGAGAGCGCGCGACGGAGAGAGAGAGAGCGCTTGACGGAGAGAGAGAGAGCGCGCGACGGAGAGAGAGAGAGAGAGCGACGGAGAGAAAGAGAGAGCA